>NW_027526445.1:161372155-161594455 GCF_048455015.1 Haemaphysalis longicornis
ATCTCTAGCGATTGCATTTTAGGTGAGTGTTGGGAATAGTGGAATCTTTCGAATGTTTTAGCATTATTTTTGGAGCTTCAAGGTGCTCAATAAAGGAGCAGAAAGAAGACAAGGCATTGATCACGCACATAATGCATGCATTCATGCTTGTCGTCACCAGGCATCCCGGTCCGACTTAGAATGGGCCATTTCGTCACATAGGTAATTCCCATTGGAAACTCCGTCATAGGGGTGGGTAAAGAAATTTGTTTTTATTTCCTGTTTATGTCGAATTGTTTTCTTTTCAGAAGACGGAATGTTGTCTTCAGTGAGGTACAATGCGCCGGCTTCCGACGTCGCTCATATTCGGTTACACTGTGCTGCCATGTACTATTGTTGCGGAAAATATTTTGTAGTAATACTGATACTGTATTCTTCTTAATTAATATGCTCAAGTGCTCAAGAGCCCTTTGTCTACGTGACTAGGCGAAAGGCGGCACTTCAGGCGTCCTGATAGGCCTTTGACACCAGGCAGTACACGCAGCTGACAACATAAACGCAACATACTTCAAAACAGATTGCAAAATATCAAACGCTCGAAACACATTATATGAAACATTAAATGGAGTGAAATATTGCCGCGAACCATGCATTTATGGTTTGTTTTTACAGCCCGGCTGCACCCGGCTGTGTTATCTGTGTCCCAAGTGAAGCGCATGTCCCATTGTGCGCTTCGTCCTAACGTCACTGGCCAGGAATATTCTTCTTTCATCTACAATATTCTGTATGTAAATCGATGGTTCGAGAAACACTCGCGCCGAAAGATAAAATCCTCCGTCGCATGCGCCCGCGCGAGGGACACGTGTAAATGCAGAGCATAGTGGGGTTCCGTGGTGTTGGTTGTGCGCTATCACGCCACCGTCACGCCAGCACCTGCTGTTGCTGCGGTGCTTGCGGCGCCAGAGCGCGCTCAACTACGAAGCTTCGCGCGCTGCACATGTGCTGCAAGCGTGATGCAGGAGAGGAGGAGTGGGGGAGAGGGCGCACCTGCGCGCTGAGCTGTTGCGGACGGACGGCGGACGCTACATGTGAGTTAAAGAAATGCACTGCATTTAAAAGCCTGCAGAGAAGACGCCGCGGCATAAGATTCGCAGACACCACTCTGCTCACGTCACTTTGTTGACTGCGGTTTTGCCCTCTATGTATTCTTTGAGTTGTTAGGGGAGCGCAAGTTCGCTCCAATAAACCTGTTTTTCTCTCAAGACAACTGTGTCATCTTTGTCTTCGTGACAATATCAACATTCAAACACATTGCTACCTTCAAAGGCATACAAAAACGCACCCAGAGTATCAAACCCAATGCAGCAATATAAGAAATAAGTGGCAGAGTTCAGCACAAGTTAGACTTCAGCACATTCATCATCAACATGACGCATAATCATTGCTGCCAAATGAAGTACCTGTTCTTTAGTATTTAAGATAACAAATCAAAATGTCCACAAAAATTACGACCTTTGGAAGAAATTCATTTTAGTTAGTTTTCTGAAAGCAAGCAAACAGGAAGAACTCTCTATTGTGTCTATAACGAGGGATAACAATTTAAAAGGTTCGAAATTTGCTGTTTTATTGATTTCATACCGTAATTAGTTCTCGTTTTCGGCTTCACAAATCTTTTATTTCTCAAATTATATGGTGCCTTCGTATTTGGATATGTACAAAACAACAATTCACGATTTGCTTTTCATTCGAGAAGAATCATTTCCAACAAACGTTGTATACACAATATTTCTATGTGAATTAACCGGTTCTGGGAAAAGTATGGGAATGTATGGTCACGACTAGATATACTTTGAATTATTCGTGTACATTTTTTCTGCATTATGTATGGTCGTTCCAAATTATACTTCGATGTCGACGAAGTCTTTCGTCAAGATTTGTGAAGTAAATGCCTCCCTTCGCTTACCACTCGCCTATCATGCTGTTCCTCGCCCGTCGCGCTCCTCCCAAGGTACACATCGCTGCGACCATTCAGTCCCCGGCTGTCGCAGTAGCTTCAGCAAAAAGTAAACTACACCGGTGTCGTCAAGCACTACCCCGCATGTAATGCTTGGCATCAGAAATAGAAGGATATCGATGCATGTTACGATAACTACTACCACAACAGTACAAAGCAACGACGGAACATGTAAATAAACAATTTAAAGCGTAATAATGCGTGGTGATGTGTCCTTCAGTGCTCACGTATGAAGAAATCCTGCAGCTTCGCTATTGTTCAAGCCTTGCGCGACTTAGTGGAAGCTTCGCCAGTTGAGCTGGTGGAAGTATGAAGAAGAAGAAGAAGAAGAAGAAGAAGAAGAAGTTTATTAAAATGCAGTAGGCAAGTGTTACAACAGTACAAAATTTTACAGACAAGGGTCCCAAAGTCGAAGACTGTACCGGGACCCTCGATAAGTTAACAACAGGGGTAATCACTGATTAAATTTCAGGCAGCAAACAATAAACAGCGACAAGCAATTATGATCCAAAACAACAATAAATAGTAGAAAAAATTTCAATTGGAAATGTATGGCAATTGCAACATAAAAAGAACTACAACATTTTGAGGAAACCATAGAAGCAGAAAAAGCACGAGGTAGGTGTACAAGGTCGTCATATCAATTATACAATGGGAAAGACTAACAAGGAAAAGAATAAGCGATAGAAACACAATTAATAAGACAACAGATGGTTTTTCAAAGATGATTTAAATGAAGACACGCATTTAGTGGATTTAACAGCAGCTGGTAGACTATTCCAAATTGATATGGCTGTGAAAGTTGAAGTCATTTTGCCGTAATTAGTTAAATTATGCCATAATTATGCCGTAATTATGCAACGCTGAGGACGAGTGTGCGTCTACCATTCGTCGCGAGGACGACTAAGACCTCTTCGATGCATATGACGACAATTATAAGCACCGAAACTACGCAAATAAAAAATGATACTGAAACTTAACTACGTGTCCGGCCATGCTCACCTACACAAGCTTTCCCCTTCGAATCTTGAGCGACAGTGCAAACTTCACCGAATTTTTTTCGTGTTTGCAACGTTATTTTCCGGGCTTTGATAGTTCAGCCTTTTTTTCTAGAGAAGACGTATGGGTTGCATATAATCAATTCGTTATTTCATTTCTTGTAACGCTTTTTTATTTTTTCTAGTGCAGGTATCTTTGGTCTTTCGAAGTTACGTTCTGCCAATTATCTTCATTTGCAGTATTACAGCGAATTAACGTGTTACTTCTGTCAATTCGCATTCTTGTATAAATCGAGAAGTTAAGCTATTTGCACATTTTAGATATTTTTATTCGTGTTTCCAACGGTATTCTTGGGGCTTTTTTATATTAGTCTTCGTTTTTTGGAGGACATGCAAAAAAGGCATATTTTACATTTCGTCAGATAATTATTGTAAAACTTCTACTTCTTTGTTTTTTCTATTTTTATAATTTTCAGATTTGGTACAACTAATTATCTCTATTTAGCCTATTATAATGATAAGCATAGTGAGAAAAGAACGCACTCGAGCGCGACACAGGAGGTGTTGGAGCTCGATGGGAGAGGCCTTCGTCCTTTAGTTGAACTAGTGGGCTCCTTATGACGATGGTGATGAATGATAAGTATGCTACCTCCGCCAATTATGCATTTTGGGCAAATGTGGAGGGTTACACAATATGCCAGCTTTTGCTATTTTTATTCGTAGTTTCAATGTTCTTTTCGGTCTTTTCTACTTGAGTCTTTTTTGTGGAGAATGTATAATATACATATTTACGGTTTTTTTACTTCACTACTGCGACATCTTTATCGTTGTCTATGTTCTGTATTTCTTCTTTTTTCGAAATTGCGTTCCGCCAATTATCCCTATTTACGAAAATATAAGAAATAAATCTGTTACTTCCGCCAATTTCTCACTTTTGTGTAAATGCAGGGCTTTACATGGTGCCGGCTGTGGCGCTGCTCGGCAAGCCATGCTACGCCTTACTTCAATTTTCTTCACTCCCCTAAAGCAGTGGCATTGCACCTTTTGTGGAGTGAGATGTCGGACCTCACAGTCTTCTCTTTTACGGAGAAACTAACTCTCACAAAGAAACGACCATACTCCTTTTGCTAAGGTAGTAGGCCCAGCTCTTGCGGCAAAGTACATTGTAAAAAGCTTGTTCTCTGCTTCGTGGAGCTCGAAATACTTGCTAAGGACCAGGAATTTTATAGAAGTCTCCTTGGGTTCAAATTTACATAAATTTGTTTCGACCGAGTGCAGAAGCTGCGAATCATAAGCGCGGAATGTTCCTTTTATGACCCCATGCTCTTATTGCTTGCACCTGTCAAATGTTTCGTTCATAAATGTTGTATCTCATGTGAGAGCTTACCCATTCATGCGGTAACTATTCTCTGAAAGATCATTCTAATACCTCACATTCGGATTCATTAAACTTTTTTGCAGGCTATATTTGGAGAAAACAACGAAATTCATCGTTTCCAAACACCTCAATTCAAGGGTGAGTCAGTTCTTTGCATGCTTCACCACGTTAATAAGCATATATGTATATGCATGCTTGTTTTAGGGCTGTTCATTTCTCGAAGGTTTGACATCCCGTGACTGCCACTATAATATGTTTTTTTTTGTATTATTTTAGAGGTACTATCAAAGTATATTGATTCCAGCGTTACACTGGTAAACTTGTGACAATTTTCCCGCTCGTAAATTCTCTCATCAGCAGCAAGAACTTTGCTGCTTGCAACCACCGCCAGCAGGTCCTCCTGATTTTAGGCGTCATTTTGAATTTAGCCAGGGCAGGCTCTTCCGTCACCGTAATATGCACGCACACGCATACGCGGAAACGTTGGAGATGATATCGCCGACATTCTTATCCCTCTAGTCGTCGTTTTACTATAAGATAATAAGGTTCAAATTTCCTGGGTGCGCCTTTCTGCCCTGGCACATCCGAAGAAATAAGGAAACATCTTTTAAAGCAAAGCTTTGCATGCTTCACTGATCCTGTTTAGGTAATATTAACACACACTGCAGGAATGCCAACTTTACACAATGGGTTTGACAAAGAGTACAGCAGTCACGCACCCCATACCACAAAAAATAGATATCTTTGCACACCTAAAGCACGTCTGGTAAAACTCAAAGTATAGTGGCGCAGTACATGCGGTCAGCGATGATGATGATGATGATGATGATGAAATAGTACATCCTTTAAGGAACGTTGTACTTGGGTTTCGGACTTTGGTGATGTAGGGTTGGACGTTGGCTTTGCCATTTGCTAGAGTCGACTTTGGACATTGGCTTTAACTCAGATTGCATGGGAGAAATTTTCTGGTTTAACCATCCCATCTTTCTCTTAATAAAGGGGCAAGGATTTTTTAAAAGCGGAGCGTGAACAGATTCACAATGCCAGCGTGACTTTGCATACACATGTTTAGCCTAAACTCATTTCCTTTTAGTTGTTATCATGCCAGTTTCCCTGACGCCTTCTGATGAAGGGAGTTCCTCCTATAAACGTGGCGTTCAATGGGGACATACGTATTCGAAAAACTAATGCCCACACAAATGTTCCTTGAAGTCATCTCTGTCCATGTTCCATACACCGGCCGGCATTTGTAGGTACTAGCATGTCTTGTCCCAGCAGGGTCCCATGAATAAAGCGCGTTGCGCTCGGGAATTTCCGCCCTTCGCTGTTCTCCTCAAACAAGGTATGTATTTATCAAGAGCTAAACTAGTGCTAACCTCCGAAAGCTAACCAAAATTGTGCAAGACGCTATGGACCAGCACATTTCTAGACGGCGAATTACTCCGGTACGTTTACATTTTGGTTTAGCGATGGCCGGCGCGGCGAGCTTCATAGAAAACATCATTTCCGTCGCTTATGCGGGTCCTCAAGCTTCAAGAATTCGCAATACTTATTGGAAGGGCTTTTTCCCCGGAGGAAACTACATCTGACTACGCGATATCATCTCTTCCCCTCTCTCCATGTGATTCTGGCAGTATATTAGGTTCCGCACATGACAGGCACGGGAACGCGTAACCTTTGGGGACTGTGATTCTCAATTCGATTTATTCAACATTTTAATGATGTTTGGGGGCAGTTACAGGCAAAAAGCCTGTAAAGGCTTTGCAGAGCCTGCGAGCCAATGCTTGAAAGCAGAATGATAAAAGAACGCGCTGAACTTGTTTCAAAAATAAGGATAACTGCATGGTACATCTCGACCACGTACAACACTACAACACATATATACAATGCATATGAACATGACATGATGCAACTGTAGTGAAGAAACAAGAAGTATCAGAAGATGCAATCAAAACAAACGTAATAGCATGTAAGGCTAAACACGCTCGCACACAGACAAGAATGCACCAGGCCAAAGTACAATGAACCGTCAACTTTACGCAAACATTTTTGCAGGTCCTTAAAAGATGTGGATAATATATCAACCTTACGCTCTCTAGCGAGTTCGTTTATTATTGTAGGAGTACAAAATGTTACCATTTCGTTTCCATAGTCTGTGCTAAATTTTTGAATAATATATTCTTTGGTATTGCGAGAGGTGTACTGCGGGATATAATTTTCTAGACGAGCTTATGAGGTCAGCCCACACCTTGTGGTTTATGCTTACCTCAACCCTGTTATAAACACAGCGTCGAAAACTATATATTTGATCACCGCAAATGGTGCGGAGTTTTAACAGCGAAGCTGTTCAGCAAATAAACATTTTTCTTCTCAGCAGTTAAAAGAACAGAAATTGCCCTGCACGCACACGTGAGCGCAGACGTCATCTTTACCGCCCGTAAGTTAACAAAACCAAGAACATGCCTCACACTCCTCTGTGCGTGCCTCGCGACGACCGCTCAGAGTCTCCTGCGCACTTTTTCGAAGCCAACCATACCGTCTTAGGGAGATTCGCCAGAAACGCGGCGACGGACCAACACTTTTAAAAAAATGTGATTGATCCCTTTTTAAGTGTGAATGCACTTCTTAAGCGGCCCTGAATCACGCGTCTACCGCCGTCCGTCCGTCCGCACCACATACCCACTGAGGGCGACTGGCCAAAAAGAGTTTTTAAGTGCGAAAGCGACCCCACCACATACCCACTTAGGGCGATTGGCCAAGAAGAGTTCCTTCGCTACCCATTAGGCATATCTTCGTTATACTAACCACTTCCTACGGGAAATTAACAACATAAAAATCCCTGATGGCGCCTTCCTTGTAACTATAGATGTAACTTCTCTGTACACAAATATACCTCACCGAGATGGGATTGAAGCCCTGGTTGAATCCTATAGCATACATCGCGATCACGAGGCGCAAAGCCCACAAGTCATTGAAACTTTGACCAGGCTAGTGTGGAATTAAATAGCTTTTAATTCCACAATCAGTATTACCTACAAAATAACGGCGCTGCGATGGCTACTCGAATGGCACCCAACTACGCTAATATATTCATGAACGATCTCGAAACAAAATTCCTATCAACCCGTGAAATTAAGCCATTTTTTTAAGTGCGAATGCACTTCTTAAGCGTACCTGAATCACGCGTGCACCGCCGTCCGTCCGTCCGCACCACATACCCACTTAGGGCGATTGGCCAAGAAGAGTGTTTAAGTGCGAAAGCGACCCCACCACATACCCACTTAGGGCGATTGGCCAAGAAGAGTTCCTTCGCATCACCCGTGCATTCGCACTTCCCCATGCTCCCCTTCGGGGAAATGCGGGTGACTTTTTTCATAGGAATCGGTAAAATTAAAGTGAAATGCGGCTTCCACGAGCATTTGAATGTTTATTGTGCATCGATATGAACTTGCACAGCGCTATTTATATTATGTCGGTATGGCGCCGTTAGACGCATCAACGTTAGACACTGTGTTGCACGTGCCGGAGCATTCCGTAAATCCCACTAAAACGACAGCCGCTTGAAAACCCTGCGAATGAAACTGAAAGGGCAGTCAGGAAATCATTTGGTGAACACACGGTCCACTGCGGCGAAAGAAGCATGACGTGTGGGTCAGCAGCTGTCTTGTGGGTGTGCTTGGAGAGCGACGTCCAGCTGGCCGGTCGCTTCGGCAAAGGGGCGACCACTTCAGTCCGGCTCCGTGGCGTGTACAGCAGATGGTTCCGTTGCGACGACCTGAGCTTGTGGAACGCGAGAGGCAGAATCGTACCTCGGACCGTGAACTCGTGAACGCGTTCCGCTTCCCGCTGGCGTGTATCTTGTCGCATGAAGCAGTCACGAGTGGGACATTCGCCTGTCGGCATCGTTGCCCTTCTGCGGCGCTTAAGGAAACAGTTTTCTTTACGCGGGGCCATCACACCCGAATTGATAGGCGGCGCAGTGTGCCTCAATTCACGCGCGTCCTTCGTACACGAAGGCGCTGGTATCGAGGTACCAACTGTCCGCGTTCATTAGCGTCATGATGCACTACTTCGCTTCGCATCTCCTAGACGACAGCCACATCTGAATGAAGAAAGTCATAGGGTAAGATATAAGGCGCCTTCATAGACCTACTTACGCTCGAGTTCATAGGGCAGTTAGTTGGCAGAGAGCTTTGTATCTCCCTTTGCGGCGAGAGAATTCGAGGCTCGAATCCGGGTGCTACCACGTCAATGAAACTTTTTCTGGTGTCATTTCCGTTACGGATATGACGTCCGAGACATCTTAGTGTCTCCTGACATAAAACAGTTTCGTGTTAAAATACGAATGTTCTTTGGATGAACCGTGATATCTTGAATCTTTCACGTCGTGTTCGTAGGATGAGACAGGCAAGCCCACGTAGTACCTCTGAAGATAGCAGAATTGTTCAGGCCAAAGAATTTCGCAGAAAAATCAACTCTGCTAAGAACATCTTTCGGGTAGAACTCCACAGCTTATAATCCAGTAAGCCAGCTAGTTTTGGTCATCAATACTGCACCGCGATGCCATGTCAGCTTCATTTTCCGTTCACAACGAAACAATTAATGATCAGGCGGGAATTTCAGAAGCTTTCAATAGCTTATTTCAGTCTGTTTTCACTCGCGACCTAGATACGCCTTCATTTTGTAGTGCAAACCCATCTTTTTCAAAACCAGACATTTTTATTAGCGAAGAAGGCATTTTGAACTTGATATTAAATTACACGCTAAGAAATTCAGAGGTCCTGATGATATTCTCAATGCATTTTTGGTCTGTTATTTTATCTGGACTTCCCGTTATTTTACCGTCATATTTGAAAAATATCTTGAAACAGGCGTAGTGTCATAGATCTTGGAAATTGGACAAAGTGATTCCCTTATTTAGGTCCTGTAAAAAGCATATAATAAACAACTATAGACATATCTCACAAACTTCCTATTCATGTACGATCCTGGAGCTCATTCATTATAATCACATCATGCAGCACATAGAACAACATAACTTATTGACTCATTTTCAGCATAGATTCAGGCGTGGATTTAGCACGGTGACGCAACTAACAGAATTTCTACACACATTTTTCTGCCCGTGATTCCAGAGAACAGGTCAACACTATCTTCATTGATTTCTCCAAAGCTTTCTGCATGGTGCCCCATAGTAAACTGATATCAAATTAAATACCACCCTAAATGACCCTGTTTTTGTCAATTGGGCATCAAAGTTTCTCTCCGATCGCGCACAACCTGTAGCATTAACTGGTTCCGAATCTCTTAAATCTAGCATAACTTCTAGTTTTTGCCAGGGCTCTGTTTTTAGACCACTAGTTTGTTTGCTCTACATTAACGACCTGCTTATAACATCACATCCAAAATCCTTTGTTATGCGGACGATTGCGTACTCTACGACAGCATTACCTCACTGCCGTGTCATTAAAAACTTTAAGCGTCGTTTTCTAGGTTTCGCACCTTGTGCAAACAGGGCAGATGTCCGAAGATACGCAAAACATTGTCCATGTCTTTTACACGCAAACGTTCGCAGTTAAATTTCACCTTCTCATCAACTGATGCAAACCTTCAAAGTGTTTCAGAATAGAAGTACGTCGGTATTATTTTAACAAGTAACCTCTCCTGGTGGACATACATCGAGTACATGTGTACAGACACACTTAAGAAATCGGGTTGTCTCAGGCGCACACTCAGCGAAGCACCGAGAGACACCAAAGTACTAATGTATAAAACACTCATCTGATCGACACTCGATTATGCATGCCCCGTGTAGAACCCTTACCGACAAGGCAAAATTGACAAAACTGCAGCGGTTCAAAGGAAAGCCATCCGGTTTATTACCGCCGGTATGACCGTACGTTTTCACCATCCACTGCCCTGGTATCTCCAAACCTAACCACCCCATCTGCCCGTCGTAAAAGTGAATGCCTAAGCTTTTTCCATGGCATCATTTACGGCTCATGCCGCCTGTCTTCTATGAAATATGTGACCTATGCCAACCCGACACCGACGAGAAGCAATCGTGCTTTTAGCATTTCCCCGTATCACCCCCGCACGGCCAAGCTTCTTTCTGCGAACAACTGGGCAGTGGTATTCGTTGCCTGGCCACATGCGTTCCCTTGACTCGGGTGCATTTCTTACCAAAATTTGAGCGCTGTAAGCCATCCAAATGTACAACTTTTCTTCTGTTTTTTTTATTTTGTTTGTAAGACTGTTCTTTTTTGTGAGTACTTGTATTAGGTTACACATACCAAATCATTTTACTGTAATTGTTTACGTTGACGCTACTTTAATTTTGTACTCCCTTCTGTGTTGCTGCTCTGATGCCTATATCTTTACTTTCTTTGATTTTCTTTTTTACGAACTGTCTTGAGCTGTTGAATGTATATTGTTCTCTTTGCGCCGTGTATTCCACTCCTGCTGTAGCCCCTAAAGTGGTTTCAGTGTGTTAAAATAAATAAAAAGAAATCCTCATAAATATGTGCTGCAAAATGAAAATTCATGTCACAGAGTTCCGGCGTTTTTTTTTAATTAAGAATAGACGTTGGATTGGCCAGGATGTTAATGCGAAGCGACAGTGTGAAGAGAAGCAAACCGCAAATACAAAAACATAGGACTATATTATTCAGAATAAATATAAACAAAGAAGAAGAAAAGAAACGCACTGCTCCAACAGACCGCGCGCGAGCACTGAGAACGCGGCAAATTTGAACATAAACTGAACAGCCCTCCCTTTCTTTGTCAGTGGGAGGATCGAGAGGTGAGGGGAAGATGTGAGGGATGGGAAGGGAAGGGAGGAAAGCCAGTAGCGCGGTCAGGGGAGTAGCATATAGAACATATTGCGAGTGACTGCTGCAGACAGACCTAAAAACTACGATACGCAAAACAAAAGTAACGCTTGTGGATAGGTGTGGGACTGTTTGCTCTTTTTTAGTGGCCACGCGTTTGGATTTAAAGATTGCGCATTGCGAATCTGTTTCAGGTCATAACTGGATGTACCGCTTCCGTCCGATTGGCTCGGGTAAACAGCTTTCCCTGCACGTAAGCTACGAGCAGGGAAACAAATCTTCCACGGTGGTCTTGGTAAGTCTCTACTAAATCATCCTCAGCCGAGTCAGCTCTGAACCCCGATCTAGTATAGCGACCGCGAGGCCGTTGTACGGCACCACCGTCACTTCAGCGAACAGCGCCGCCCGTGGCGAACCGCTCGTCAGTGGAACGCCGGTGACGGTCAGAGCAGCATAGCTGTGGTTGGCTTTCTGTCGTTTTTCTGCGGTGCGGATTGGAATGCGTACATAACCACAAGGACTTTTTTCAGATCGGTAAATCTTGAGCGTAGAAGTGACCTTTACGAGGCATGCCATGTGTGTGATGTACGCCCATACACAGTATTTACCAATAGCAGACGACGCTCCATGCGCCAAGCTGGAAGTCAAGCTGGAAGCGAAAGTCCGTTCCTTTGTGCAATTTTTTCATGCCTGCATGCAGCTTAGCGTGTCTAGGAGTATATTGCAGCTGAATGCTCCCACAAAGTCGATGTGTGCAACCGAATCCAGGAATGCTGCGGCGCTGGTCTTTCGCAGTTAATGACGAAACGGCGTCGACGTCGTGCACAAGCGAAAGACGAAGTTGGGGTAGTTCCTTCTAAGATTTGCCTCAAAACAGAAATTGTGATGGACGACGCCTCCGTGACTCCATTAACTACGGCTGAAACTTGTTTAATTTCACAGAAATGCTGTTACTACAGCCACCGGGAATCGTGACAGAACAAATACGGCATTATAGTAGAACGTTATTGCTTGTCGTGGAGAAGCATCGCTTTACAAGAATTGCAATGGTTGCTGGCTAGTTGGTAAATGGTTTTCAAAAACCAATTCCTGCGTGGGTAAAAGACGAGACAGGAGGGCGCCAAAAACCTGCCCTCAGTTTCCCAACTGAATTCTACGGTCGAGTTTTACAAGCTGCCACCTACGCTTAAAAATCATGCACTCTCCGTCTAACGAAGATGATGGTTTATCCCAAAGCTTTCTCGTGCGGGTTTCCTTGGTTGCCTTCTGGATTTGAGGTTTGACTAGTTGAGCTTTGAATTTGACCAGCGCGTTGTTTGGTCGTTTGATCGCAGCGTCTTTGACTTTGACCATTCCCCATTCGATTTCGCATGAAGCAAGCGTCGCGTTCAACCATCGAAATCATTAGACGGAGTGCGCGAAAATTTTGCTGTTTAATTTTGAACTTCCATGCACACCTCTCCAAATCTAAACGTTATCCAGCGTGTCGGAACTGTGCCTGTGCTGGAGGACTCGGACTGATGCACCCATATTTGAGGCAACTAATCGTGCGTTTTTGGTGTGTTCACAAGGCATTACACAATTTTTTAGGTACTCAAAGCATTAAAAAACACCGGCTGACGTTAACACTGCCACATGTTTTAACTATCGGTGCCAGCCTTTATTAAACGCAGGTGGTAAAACGGGAAGTGGAGGAGGGATGGTTTGCAGCTTGGACTGTTGGGTGGGTCTTGGCTCTTGATCAAATGACCACCACAAACGTGGGAGTTCCACTTCGGCTTTCAGGCTCCAATGCTGTGAGAGTGTCGCTCACCAAAACCGAAGGCACAAAGGTCACGGTTACAGAAAGTGCAACCTACCGCAACATTTCTACGTCTACACGGTAATCCATCTCGTACGCAAGTGCCTTTCTCTTCAAAGCACACGTCGAGGTATCCCAGCGCTAAGGCTGTCGTAGAAACTGTAGTCATTGAAACCAGTGAACATAACTAAAAGTGGTAGAAATGAATACCAACAGTCCTAATAGTTAGTCCTAATAACAGTCCTAATAACTCAGACTGCGGGGAGCCAGGCGCAGAGCGCTGCAAAAAGCGCTCATGTCGATGTAGCCGATACCCAACTTTAGAAGCGTCCGACAAGTTTAAGTAGTCATTACTGCATATAAGAACCCAACACATCTGTCTAGACTTCGTTCCATCTCCCATGCCCGCTCACAACACCACCAAAACATTCGAAACACCAAAGCAAACACGACAAAAGCAACGGGAGGCTGTGTAATCCAATGCACTAGCTCATTCCACTAACGAGGGGAGCGCCGAGCGGTGGCACTGCCGTCCAGCTGCCGGGTCCCTATAGAAACCACTAAGTATGCAGATGCTCTTTTCTCAGACGCGTAGAAATGTGTATTTTTATCCAGTATTGGATTTGAACGATTTATTTTCCTCCAAACTGAGTGCCCAGTTCTTTCCGCGCTTTTTAAATGCTGCAAATTTCCATGTTTCATGCGGCTGGTCCGAGAAACTATGCACACTGTGTGTATTGGCCACCATTTTATGGAAATGATATTTTGTGGTCTAATGTGTTTCGGTAAGCCTATCAAGTTATCTGTAGAGAATAATTAAGACAAATATGTCATAGTGTATAGCATGGGGTCACTCGAACCGAAAAAATCGGATTGAAAACAGCGTAGATGTCCTTTGTCAGTGTTCGAAAAATGTCTAAGGAAAAGGAAACATCCAGCTGCACCTTACAAGCTAGTGATTTCCGTCTGTGAATGGGACCACGGGGGGCAGTTCCGTGACCAAGCATTCAGTAGACGGCGATCAGTAGACGACTATCAAACACAGAGCGTAAGAGTGTGCAACATAAAAAAGAAAGTATTAACACGGGGGGAACACACATTCTCTTCACTCTATTGAGTATGTCCTGGTTTCGGTGGCAAAGGTACAAACCACAATTGCCCACCTCTACGCGAGCCATTTTACGCGGTACCCGTTTTTTTTATTTAGCGCATAATGACCACATCTTTAGCCTTTACTCAACAGTCGGTCGTCGGCTCCGTCGGCCCTTTGTCGACCATTGGGCATTGGCTGGGCCACAAATGGGCTAAGGTTTTGATGGTCCAGTATTCGCAGCCGTTGCTGCGACGCGAGTGCCAGTTACCTAGTGGGAGTGTGAAAACGCCACGTGACTTCATCCGTACATTTCCATAGGCCGGATACTGTTAATGAACATTAAGCGTGAGGGAGATTCTCTGTGTCACTATTTAGAATCACGTAACCGCTTCTTTAACTCTTTCAAGTCTGCTGATGTCGAGTGGTCACAAGCGATGCGAGGCATGCTCAAACTCTGGCCTAATGGAAACAAAAAAACTCGGGTGTTTCACGACAGCGGGGGATTTTTTTTCAGTTTGCATACCAAGAAGTGTCACTTCCAAAACGCTGAGAAGTACTATTGTCAATGAATCGGTTCCTTGACGTATTTCTTTTACTATAACATCAAGGTATTTATAACTGGTTAGTTGTTTCAATCGTTGTCACGTGAACGGATGGTGAAGTTCTCTTACCAGCTCATAGAGATAGACGCAGAAAAGCCGTTGACTTGTTTAACAAAACACACACAACGTGTGTTCAACAAAACACACGTTGACGTGTTGAACAAAACAACACTTCTTTTGGTACAGCTCGTTGATGAGATTTATGTATTGCGACGCAAGCGCTACTTTTGTATTATTCAGTCTATTTCCTTGTTTCGTTTCCTGGCTAGTGAAATATCTTTATCACGTGTATTCGCATCGTAATGCACGGTAACTCGCGATTCCGAATCTTTCTGGTTGAATTTTCGTCGTATTCTTTGTGCTTGGCTGCTCACAAGCTGCCTCTACCTTCATACCTTATCGCCTCAAATTTTCGTATGTGTGCCGATACTCGCCTACGTAAATTTCTGTTTTGAATGGGTCAATAACTAGCCGAAGGCTAAGGGCCACGACATTGTTGTTTGTATTTTGTACCTGTAAAAGCTTCACAATAAACAATTTCAATTTTAACTCCAAATCAGGAAAACTGAAAACCAAGCCAATTAGAAGAAAACGACCACGATCGCGCACACGTTAGCCTGCAGCGCGCGGCCCTGTGTCGCCTCTACTTCTCTCTCCTCCTGTTTCATCTTCCAGTTGTCGCCGTCATCTGCTAGCCCTTTTTTCTCTCGTGACGGGGATGCTAATCATCATACCCTCAGTTTTCCTCTATCTCCCGCAGTTTTGAGAAATCTTCGTTAATGAAGAAATCCGTACCCTCCATTTTGTAACCCTCTTTTGTATGTTTCTCTTGGCTCTTGTGGCAAGCCATTTAAAATAACAGGTCTTGCACTGTTTGGATACGGTCTCCCTGGCTGTGAAGCAATTGTTGCGTGTGCAGAGCCGTGGATGGCTGCCAACGGTTTATTAAAAGTCAAGAGGTAGGAACATAGGCAGTAGCTCGGGCGTCGGAGAGAGCAGTGGCCAGCGTTCGACGCGTCAGGCGCGCTCGTGCCACACAACCCAGTGCCCGTGTCGCGCGCACATCATCATTGTCTTCTGGCGACATATCAGTCCTCCTCTCAGAGCAAACAACTGAAAACAAAGTCTCCATAGCGATTTCGAGGCCGCCCAGCCTCGGGTGGTCACAGTTGCTGGGTAGTCCCTGCTTGAAACGTCGAGTTCGATGGTTGCGAGGAAACGTCTGGAGTATCCAGCGAGTCCGGTAGCAGTGGAACAGCGGACCTCGACGGCGTCTCTTGCGTTTTGTCAGCAAAATCGTCTACTGTGCTCCAATCCATGGGCATCTTGCTCTGGCTCGCTTTCATGATGTTGTTGAGATGACGGCGAACCTTTCTAATGGCGCTTTTTACCAGCCAGGATCGTTACCGACGCGGCGCAGAAGCTCGCCTTCTAACCAATCTGGCTTTCTCAAGAACTGTGGGATGACCACCCTTTCCCCTTCGGCGAAGCAACGTGATTGTTTCACGTGTGGGCTGGTGATCAGAGGTCTGCGTTTCCTTCTCTGGCTTGAACAGACCGAGGGGACATAAAAGCTCCCGGCCAAACATCGCTCTCGCAGGTGTCATTCTTGTAGCTGTGTGCACCGTCGTGTGCCACCGATAGAGGAACCTTGACAGTAAACACTGTATGGAGCAGTGTGCATTCAGTACGAGTGCTCTCTTCAGCTCGGCCACGTATCGTTCTGCTTGCCCGTTTGTTGCAGGATGGTATGCTGGTGACGTCATAGCTTGTATGCCATTCGATGCGTAAAACTGCTTTATCTCCCTTAAAATAAAGGCTTTTCCGTTGTCCGATATGACTTTTTGTGGAATGCCGAATGTAGCAAAGAGACTCCGGAGTACGTCACTGACAACTTCGGATGTTGCCTGGGTGATGTGACGGACTTCTACCCACTTGGTGTACGCGTCCACAACAACCAAGTAGGTGCGCCCGAGTAGTCGTTCCGCGAAGTCAACATGCAGTGTGTGCCATGGTGCCTTGGGACGGTCCCACGTGGGAATCGGAGCTTTTGGTCAGTTCTTCTCTGTTGATTTGCATTCAGAGCACTGTCGCACCGTTTCTTCGATCATCTTGTAAATTCCGGGCCACCATACGAAACTCCTTGCACACTTCTTCATGGCTAACATGCCCCGATGACCAGCATGCAGAAGTTCCTGAACGTAAGATCGTACAGAGCTTGGTATGATCAGCGGTTGCTGATCCGTGACGAAGGTTACCTTTCTTCCTGTATATATTTGTGAAACTTGTGAGCTGCACACTCTATAGCGAGGCCTTCTCTGTCCAACTAAGCATAATTTCGTTCTGCCGGCCCTAGTGTCCTAGATGCAAAAGCGATTGGTGCTTCTCTATTCTGGTCATCACGTTGAGACAGAATAGCTCCTATGCAGTATGGCGAAGCGTCGCATGAGACAAGAAGCTCCTTCTGTTCGTCGTAATGTGCCAGTACGGTGTGCCTGACAAGCAATTTTTTAAGTTGATCAAATGATTCTTGGTGTTGAGTCGGCCATCTCCATGTAGCATCCTTTTGAAGGAGCTGGTAGAGACAGCTGGCAACTGTTGCTCGGTTCTTCAAGAATCTGTCGTAGAACGTCAGCATACCGAGAAATGATGAAGCGCTTGCTTGCAGCCTGGCGCTGGCGCCTCAGAGATGGCTCGAACTTTATCTTCGCTGGTGTAAATGCCATTTTCGTCGATTCAGTGTCCCAGAAAAGAAACTTTCCTCACAGCAAAATAGCACTTCTTTTTGCCAACGCGAAGGTTGTACTTACGCAGTCTCTTGAGAACTTCTTCTAGTCTGGCGGCATTTTCCTCGGCGTCTTTTCCACTGATGATGACATCATCTAAGTACACACAAACGCCTGGGATGCCAGACAGCATAGTCTCCGTGAAGCGTTGAAAAAAAGCTAGAGATGATGAGATTCCAGCCCTTTTCGGCGTGTTGAGGGTCAACAGCTCGGCTGTTTCTGGCGTTACGTGAAGTCGCTGGTGAGCCTGCGTTAAATCCAGTGTGCATTTTTAAAAACCTTGCTTCCTCTCAAGTGGCTGAGGAGCTCGTATGTTGTGGGAATTGGGTAATCTGCCTTATTCGATACCAGATTCACTGTACAGCGGTAGTCGCCGCATATTTGCAACGAGCCATCTTTCTTCCACACGAGTACGAGAGGCGTTGCCCAGAGTGAATGCTGCGTATTCTCTATTATGCCTTGAGTTTGCAGTCCATCCAGTTCAACTTCTACAAACGACCACAGCGCGAAAGGAACTGGCCGTGCCTTTAGAAACTTTGGCTTCCCTCCTTCCACAAGTTCAAGTTGCACAGCAGGACAGACGTGTCCTGAGATATTCTCATTGAGCACAGACTGGAACTTGTCCAGGAGCTTTGAAACAAGTTCGTCGTCTGTTACGTAGTTGATGCCGGTTAGCTCTATGCCGAAATGAGGAAACCAGTTTCGTCCGAGAAGGTTACGTCCTGATCCCTTGAATATCTCAAGTGGTAGTGTCAATGTCTTGACCTTGTGCGTTACTTCTGCCCTTCCAAAACCGAGCACTCGAAGAGACTCGCCTGACCATGTGCGGAGGAGAATGCTGTTCGTCTGAAGCCGAGGTGGGTCATTCGTCCACGTGGCTCTGAACGTTGCCTCACTGATAACAGTGCAGGCTTCACCTTAGTCGACTTCGAAATTCAACCATTTGCCGTGTATGCGTAGCTGCGTCATGACCTTCTGGGTGTTCGATGTGTCCATTAAGGTATTGAGCTCATAAAGCGCCTTGCTTGGCGACTCTTAAGAAGTCGTGTCCTGGGCTGAGGCTGTTGTCGAAATTCCTTCCGGTGGATACTCGATACTGGTCGTTTCCCTTCATTCTTGCCTCTTTCCGCTTTTTAATACATGCTTTTTCGATGTGCCCGCGTTTCTTGCCGTAGTTTCAGGGAGCTGTTTGGAACTCGCAAGTGTCCGGACTATGTTGTGCGTCACAACGCCAACAACGTTGGTTCTTCTCGAAAGTAGCTACTGGAGCGACCTATCCTTTCCGTATTGCAGGAACTTGTACTGGCTTTGTGGATCTCTCTAAAATCAGAAGTTGTTTTAACATCGTCTCAGAGTGTTATTAACAATTTCGTTCCCAAAGAAGTAATGGCACACAGCATGAGCCGTGCACGAGACACAATCGAGGACACAGCAGAAACACTTTTCAAAAAGGCCACTTGAACGGATGTACTTTTCTGGTCTTCAACGGCGTTTTCAGCTCTGAGTGCAAATTCAAAAGCTTTCTTGAACGTCAAGTCCTTTTCTGCAAATAGCAGTTGTTGGACCTGCTCGTTCCGAAGACCACAGACAAAACGATCACGCAACATTACGTACAGTAGTAGCATTGACGGATTCGCAGCCGTATCTGTGCTGGCGTCAAAATTACAATCCGCTGCTAGTTTCTTGAGCGCAGCCACGTGATCACTGACCGTTTAGTCTTACCTTTGGTTACGGCGTTTTAAGCGTGCCCTGCAGAAGACTTCAGAAGGTTGCGGACCAAAGTGAGCCTTGAGCACCTCAACGATGTCATCGTAGTCCACTTCGCTGGGCTGCTTCTGTTGAACGAGGGCGCAGACGATGTCGTATTTCTGTTCCCCGCACAGCGTTAGATGTTGAACGCATTTATTGGAAGCGTCCTTCATGTCTTCGGCTTCGAAGAAGAATTGCAGCCTTCCATACCAGGATCTCCAGGAGCCAGAGCTGCCGCTGAATTCGGGTAGCCGACCGAAGTCGCACGTCACCATGCCGTTCCGTTTCTTGACGTCAGTGGCCTGCCGGTGAAGTGCCGGTGAGTCCGCAGTCTTCCTCGTCGCCAAACTGTTGCTCTGCACAGCCGTGGATGGCTGCCGACGATTAATTAAAAGTCAAGAGGTGGGAACATAGGTAGTAGCTCGGGCGTCGGAGAGAGCAGTGGCCAGCGTTCGACGCGAGAGGCACGCTCGTGCCACATAACCAAGTGCCTGTCTCGCGCGCACATCATCGTTGTTGTCTTCTGGCGACATATAAGAACAAATTTAATTGCAACTGGCTTCAATTCCAGAACATCTTAATGATGACATTCTGCACCGCATCCTACAACATTTTGATACTCTGCTTTAACACCTCCACTACGCCGTAAACAATTTATTTTTGGCTCCAGTTTCAATTTTTCAATTTCTTCATTCCTTCTTTTAGGACTTCGATTAAAGCCCTCATGGCGTCCACAAGGTCCTGATACTCAGCCATTTTGTCCAGTTGCTCTATAAGGTATACATTTTGTTCGCTATGTTTACCGATTGCGTTACCTTCGTCCCCTTGAGTTGTTGGCGGAGTTGCGTCATTTCTGGATCAGGATTTGTTTTAACATCGTCTCACAGTGTTATTAACAATTTCGTTCTCAGAAAAGTAATGGCACACATCATGAGCCATGCACGAGACACAATCGAGGACACAGTAGAACAACTTTTCAAAAAGGCCACTTGAACGGATGTACTTATCGCTTTGTAATTGAACCTGCACAAACAAGAACAAGGAATTGTGAGCCCACCACAAAGTGGCAGTGCCGCCGTGCCCACTGAGCACAAGGAACGAAATCTTTTTATGTAGCCCAGTTCCACGTTGGCGCCACCTGTAGGCTGACATTTTTAATGCAAGCCGCGCGAAGCAAGCCACGTGCTTTCGAAATGGTTGTCATGCCAGGTTGGTCTCCAACATATTGTCCGAATCAGCTGAGATAGAGAGAGAGATAAAAACTTTTATTGACGTCACCGTCCGGGGGGGGGGGGGCCGCCATCACTGCCCCAAAGGACACCACAACCGCTTTTTGCCGGGCGACCAGTGGGGGCTGAGAATCTTCTTCTGAGCGGCCCAGGGCTTCCGTCGAGTTGTCAGGGGAGGCTGTGGTGGATTGGATATCAGAGGGGCAGGCCCACATGTGGTGTTGCACTGTGCATTTAGCGCCACAGTGTGGGCAGAGGGGAGAGGCGAAGGAGGATGCGTCGATATGATGAAGGAGGGCTTGGTTGATAAGCGATACAGTTTGGAGGAGGCCCGACAGCCGTTTCGAGGGGGTTAAGTATGGGTGAGCCGGGGGTAGCGTTTTCAGAGACAGACGGTAGTAGTCAGTACTCACCGATAAGCGGTGAGGGAGTCCTTGGCGGAGTAACGTCCTTGACTTCCTTGAAGCGCAGTGGTCACGTCAGACGCACGAAAGACGAATACTCGTGCCCCGCCTGATGAGCCCACTCCGCACCGTATAGTCCCCTGTGTGCCGGTAGCCAGAGGAGCTCGGTTCGGTGCTGCGGAGTGGGGCTGAATTTTGCTACTGGCGTTATCTCCACGCTAGACTGCGAAATCCCAAACCAGCGGATATTCGCGTGCTCGAGCAAGCAAAGTCACCGCGTAAAGCTTATCAAGGGATTGTGAACCCTCCGAATACCGCAACTTTAACGCAGTAATGGTTGTATTACTTTCATTCTTTGCAAAGTTGGTCATGGCCTCAGGTGTCCCCATCAGTGAAGCAAAATTCTGATTGTAGAAGATCACTTTTCTCCTTACCTGGGTTTTTTTCAGGAACCAAGCGACAAATATTTTGTCTGGTACTTCACAAAAGGGGTTTTCGTGGTCGTCGAATGTCGTGTCGTCGACACCTCCCAAGAGTGAGTATTATGAATTATGGCAGTTATTGACCACACATGTAGCATCGAATACGGTCCACATGTTTATCAAAGAAGTACCAGCGGGACAACACACATTTTAAAGCTTATATAACTGCGCCAAGCTGACACCATTAAAGGATGTAATGATCACCGCATACCATTGATCATTAGTTACAAGCTCTTATCAAAACGAAGAGGGTCGGATACGGTATTCCTGTTGCTATTTAATCTAGAAAAAAAAACTTCTAAGCGCATGCCAACAGTTTTGCTTCCGTTTGTACGGTAGAACCCCTTTGATACGTTCCCGTTCATACGATTTCCCGGTTACTACGCCCGCAATTGTGAACACTAACAATGCTCCACGGAGTTTTGGAGTTTTTTCCCGATTACTAGGTTCCTCGCTGACACGATTTCCGGGTAAGGAATCCCTCCCCGCCATCCGGCCGCTGCTCCGTGCCGGGCGCTTGCGGAAGGGGGCGTGGTTTGACATCTATCTCTCAAGGTCAAGACTGGTCACTCCGCGACGGCTGCCCGAGGCAGCCGTAGTGTACCTTTGGCTACAAAACATGCTGACGTGCGTGCTGAGTGAGCGCCAGCGCGCGCGTCACAATCAGCACGCGCCGAGTGGCGGTCGGGCCGCCTGGTTCACCGCAGCGGCTTTCCCGCAGTGCTCCGCTTGCTCGATTCACTTGGTAACGCAGCTGCCTTCAGCCAACGTCACCTGTATAACAGCGTCCGGAAGTGCAAAACGCTTACTTTGGAAGAAATCGTGGAGGAATCACGCCGTGAATCAGCGCAGGCGCTGAACGAAGCCTGCGAGAAAGATGGAGGCGGCGACGACTTAGAGGTAGAGGTGGCGTCTTCTGCGGCCACATATGCTCAGCCATAGTCAGCTTGGATGCGGTGCGGAGTTACGTTCCCGGGAAAGGCAATCCCATTGTGGAAAAAAAGTCTGCAATGTTGACAAAATGAGTTGTTGCTCCCAAAGGGCCGCAGCATTTGCCAGCAGTCGACGGCGACAGACATGTAGAAGTGAAATAGGCAATAAATGCTATGTTCGTCTCTGGACTTCTTTTCTTTACTGCGAAGATCAAATGTGTTTTTCGCATAGCATGTTTCTCCCTCGCGTATCAGCGAGGTTCTGCTGTATCAACGAGAAATCAACGATCATATCAATCTTTAACGTATCAACGAGGTTCTGCTGTACGTATCAGGCATTGGTTACTAAATACATACATCAATCCACACTTCAAGGCGGTAGGTGTGAAGGTACGTTTTTTACCCTAAGGTAAGTCGCTCTAGTGTATGCGGCCTCTGACAAGCACTCGACTGGCCGAACCCCAGCTCAAGCTAGCTCTGCTCTCAATGCGCAATTGGCTGGTCATAAGGGGGAGGCGATGCCTACCAAATCATCCCTGCAAGGAAAGCCAGCAGCCAAGAGCGCCAAGGAAACCTCGCTCGAAACAGAATATCCCTACCGGTATGGATGTGGAAGTTACAAAATGGTAAACTGCAAAAAAGAGAAAAAGTGGCACGGTAAGGCTGCGTACCCACACCTACAGAACAACGTTAGCGATGCACTCATCCCTTGAGGCACTGGTGCAGCGATACTTCCCTCCATTGGTTACATTATTTACGTGCATGTAACAGAAAGACAATAGTTGAAAAGAAAGACAAAGATGGGCGATAACAGGCGTACAGTCCGTTTATTGAAGTGGCTGCTGTTGCAACCTTGTCATCCCAGCGCTGACACCAGTTGTTGCGACCGAGTGGGCCGACACGAGCCGAGCTCTGTCGCCTCCGGCATAGGTGTGGTAGCGTGGTGTAGAGCCAGCGGCCAGCCGCTGTTGCAGCCGTGAAGAAGTTCAGAAGCCGTACGCTAACATAACTCTTAACTTCATAGCGAGAGTGAGCCGAAGCCAAAGAACAATGCCCCGACGAGCGAGGTAACAGTACAGGACTCGAGCAAAGTGACAGCAATGGTTCGCTGCTCAAACAGGAATGGGTTATAGCACTGAGAGGCTCGTATTTATACCCAAAAGCGCAACGGTCAAAACGCCAACAAGCGGCAACACGCCACGAACGTCACAGACACACACAACGCTCTTTCCAGAGTTCGTGAGCAGTCGGTAGCCTCCGCGCACATTGAGTCCGAGAGAGAGGGGAGAGAGGAGGACTCCGCTGCGATCGCGGGATCTGTGTCCTTGAACAAGTCCCGCCGCTCCTCGCCGGCAACTGCCGAAGTTTGAAACGCGCCGAAAGCGAACCGTCTGGCCCGGGCTTGTCGAGGCATGAAAACATGAATCACTGACAAGGGCGGGGAGGGGGGGGGGCTGCCTGGAAGGCGTACGCAGTGGCTTCGATGCACAGCCGAGGTGTGAGGCGGGAAGTAAAGCGGCGGGCCGATTCATAACAGCTTCTCCGCCGGGGGTGCGAGATCACGATGGATAAGGGTCTACAACCGTTGTCAGGAGGAATGCTTTCAAAGTGAAGTGCTCGGCAGACGCTCGACTCCAGGCCTCGGCTGTACGACACCGTGCTGGAGCTTCACCGGGCCGATCACTGGACGAGTAGTGGCTCCCCAAGAACGTCTCTGGCTTGGTCAGGCAAGCAACAGAACAACACAGAAAGACGCAACCACATCGCCGTCAAGTGCGACGACAAATTCACACTGAAGATCTACCAGGCTTTTAGTTGTGGAAAATATGCGAATAACTAACTACTCTAGTTATATTTTAGCACAGCAGTACTTTAGACAAGCATACAAACCTGAAAGGTGATATTTCGTGTGATTGGAAATCTCCCACACAAAAAGAAATGTAATCGCAAAGGGCGAGACCTGCTTCAGGAAAAACAATGCAAACGAGAAAGTCAGATGTCTACAGGCCACTTCTCGCGCTGAGAACTGCAATTGGAGCTCTCATCATTGCCCTGAGCTTTCCCCAATTTATACCACACTTTAGGTGCACCCGTTCTCTGAAAGCGACTGATGCGACCGCGTGAAAGGACACCAGCTGTTTTCGACAAAGGTCGAGCGCGCGGAGGAGCGAGGCGCGCATATGTTAGGCGCGCACTCCTTCTTAGAGGCGGCGTTCCCTTGGCGCGATGCGAGCTCACGGCTTTACCCCTTGGCGTGCCCGCGCTGAAACACGCGCCGCAAGTACGCGCAGTTTTCCCTCTCTCCTCGTTGCTCACCTTTTCGCGAAGGCGTTCGGGAACCGAACACTGGAACACGTTTACGTTCTCTTCTCTAGGCTAGTCGGTGGCCGACTTCGGCTCAGCCACAGGCGACACCGGAATCTCAACTACCTCAGCTGATGTTGGCCCATCCTCGGGCGCATCAGCTGAGAGTGACAAGGGCACGACGTACTCATTAAACACCTCGTAGCCCCCCACAGACCTTTTCTCGGCGTCTTTCGCCTTTTCCGCAACACCCTCAGTAAGCGAACACCGAAGGCTGTTTTCGTTCTGTTTTGCGGCTGCCAAGGCCACACTACATCCAAGCTGCCCTGTCTCAAAAGACGGCTCAGTTGCCCGCGTCGCCGGAATCTCTATGAGCTCGGCTGGCCGTTGCTCGAGGTTGTTACCTGAGCTGGTGGCGGGACGGAATTGGCTTGCTCAGTGGGGAGATCGTCATTTCTCCCGACTGAACCATGCAAACCGTTCGCTGCCTCGGCAGCAGGCTTTGCCAAAACGTCGGTCTCTTCTGAACAGCCGCCGTCCGAAGAAACAACCTCCGTAACCTCAGATTCATGTTGCCTTTCGGTAGCCTCATGATTTACGCACTCAAGCGGAACCTCGCTATCTCGCGAAATGTTCACGTTCAGACCGGTAGCCGTTTCCAAGGCCTCCCGCGAATTTGAACCGTCTCAAAACCCTACCGAGATCTCCGTAACCAACACAGACACATTTCCGCTGTCAGTGAACTCACATTGCTCTCTGTCGGGAGCCTCCGGAAATGCGCTATCTCCGCTATCTCTCTCACCTACCTCGCCGCGCTGCGGGGCCGCAACCGTCGCCTCCGACTCGCGCTACCGAGCGTCTGCTACTGGCAGCGCTGGCACGGTGCTTTTCTCAAAAACGACGTCTTTTTCGAGCAATAATTCTAACTCAGGCTTCACCACTCCCCGCTTGAGTTTAATCTATAATAATAATAATAGCAACACTTTATTTTCAGCAAAAAGAGAAACTGTACAGAAGTCAGGCCTACCAAAGCCTCATAGGGCTTGAACAGCTGGGCCTGGCAGAGCGGACAAACATGCTACATAAAGAAAACTAATATAACACAAGTTTGTAGCTAACTAGCAAACAAACATAACACTGTTTACTGCGCCGTCAATGAGGTAAACATCACCAGAATACTGAAAGGACTTATACAATATAATGTCTTAATGCTTTCCCTAGTTTATACTTAGTTAGAAAAGAGAGGTAGTTTGGAGGAAGTTGATTAAAGGCATGGGGCACATAATAAATTTGACTTCTTTTCCCGTATCTCGTGGCGCATCTAGGTATCAGATACGGTTCATTAGGGCGGAGGCAGCACGTCGGAATGTACGTAGTCTTAAAACTACTACTCCAGTAATGCTTCAATACAAAGGATTCTAGCAACAGAGAGTCGAAATTTGGCATAGATAACATGGCAAATATGTTAACATCCCTGACAAAGTCCAGGTCGTACGCCACATTACGCAGTAGTGAACGCAAAACAGAATCAATCCTATTTTTCCAGCGTTAGGCACCAAACCCATAAACCGGGACACCATATCGCAGCACACGATAGGCCAAAGCATGAACAACAGTTTTTCATTTTGACATCGGCATCAAATATCTGATATTATACAGCAGGCATGACACAGCTCGAAGCTTCCGGCAAACATAGGCGAGGTGCGTATTCCATGATAAATCACTATCAAAATGTACCCCAAGATATTTTACGGTACTTGTACAATTTATTGATTTGCAATTGCAAGGGAAACAATCAGATGTGTGTAGAAGGAAAGAGTAAGCAAGATTAATTTTCTTCAATGAACTGTGAAAACAAATAAGGCGAGTTTTCGAACTATTAACCGTCATAACTTTAGCCGCAAACCAATCCATGGCTTTTGTGGCAGTTGCTTGTAAAGGCGACATCGCATCAGAATAATTTGAAGCTACTGATAAAATTAGAGTGTCGTCTGCATATTGGAAAAGGGGAGGGGCTATATGCGAGCTAAGATCATTGACATAGATATTATAATAGTAAAGGACTTAAAATAGAGCCTTGTGGAACACCAGCTGTGATCGTGGTGAAATCGCTATAGGTCCGACCTATGTTAACGCACTGCCGCCTGTCATGCAAATAATTTTCTAATAGCAATAGAAAAGGACCGCGAAATCCCAGCAACAAAAGCTTGTTTAACAGCAGCTTATGACATACGCTATCGAATGCCTTACTTAGATCTAAAAGTTGCGCGCACTCTACATTATTGTGCTGAAAACTCGAATTGAGCATATCAAAAAATTCTTTAAGAAGCACTTGCGTGCCCTTACCACGAATGAACCCATATTGGCTGGATGAAAGGACGTCGTTCACCTCCAGAAAACTTGTCATTGTTCGCAACACATGGCTTTCCAACAGCTGGCCAATGCATGATAATACAGAAATTGGCCGATAGTTCTCAATTTTGTCGCGCGCGCCGGCTTTGAACAGTGGACGCACTACAATGGTTTTTATAATAATAGGAATGACGACACTGGCAATAACAGCATTGAGTAGGGTTAGCAAAACGTGCTTGATGGTAGCAAAATGTCTGCGCAGATCATTTATAGAAATATTGTCTATGCCCGGCGATTTGTTGGGTTTCAGGCTATAAAGAATTGTTCTGAGTTCATCTTCTGTTAGAAGTGAAAGATAACCTGAATTAAGGATACTTTTTTGGAGGGAGCATGACTGCGCGTTTCGTCTTACACTACCGGTAACTTGGGAAAAATACTTGTTAAAGTTATCTGCGGAAGTTTGCCCAGGTGAGCAAAAGTGCGTGGATATAAAGTCGTCATTATGATTCTGTTTAGTGTTACCTCTCAGACAGTTCAGCAACGACCAGGTTACGCCGAGACCGCGACGGAGCGAACGGGCTGACTACGACGCATGCGCGCGCCAGCTGCTGTTGAGAGAGAGGAGGGAAGGAGGAGAGGCGCACCTGCTGTGGACGCGGAGCTGTGGACGCCGTCCGACGCAGGAAGAGGCGAGGCTAAGAAATGCTCTGCATTTAAAAGTGATCCCAGTGCTTGTGAACACTACGGATATTGACGTGTGCTAGTCGAAAAGATTGATCGTTTTTAACTGGCAAAAATGTATGCGCTTTCGCAAAGGAAGAACACGTGACAGCGTCGGCGTGGTCCATACTTAAACAATCCTATCAAGATCCGATAGCCTTTCGATACGAAGAACTGGTGCTCCCTCCGATTTTCTCGCCAGCACATTGCCATTCCTCGTCCACACGAACTTATAGTTGCGCTCTTTTCCTCGGGCACGGGCCAAGCGATACAAGTTCCTGTTCATGCGGGTCAAATTGTCGTTGAAGTAGAGACGAGGAAAGGAGCCATCCTGCTGCAGCGCAGCGAGAACATTTTTAGCGCGCCACCATTTCTGCTTAGCAGAGACACTTCTCATCTAGACAAGGATGGGCGCGATACTGTCATCACGACTGGGCAAGCGGTGCACGGCAATAACATCGCCGGGAGTGAAGTCTGCAATTTGAAGCCTACTAGCCACGTCTCCCAAGAAGGACACTAGATTCTCGTTAGTTTTGTAAGGATAACCATGGATTTCAAAGTTGCAAACCCTGCTGCATTGTTCCAACTCGTTTATTCGCGCATTCATGTCGCCCGGTTGTTCAGCATGTCCTGCCACGTCACTGGAAATTGCTTCTACTTGCGGTTGCAGCTTAGAATTTTGAGCCTAATTAGCCGTGACTGTTGAAAGTACGGAGTCGTATTTACTGGAGAGGTGTTCAGCAAACTTCTGAACTTCGCCTACAGATTCAGCAAGCTTTCCACAAACATCTCTGACCGTAAACAGCTCTCCAACCTTCGCGGTTAGAGCATCCAAAGTGTTCTTCAAAGCATTTAATTTTTCATGAACTGCGGAGAGCATGGCTGAAGAAGCATCACCCGAGTTGGATGCGGTCGTTACCAGTTTCTCTGTCTGCGTTTTGCATGCCTGACATTCCCAAGCCCCACGCTTTGCTGCAGACATCTTAGAGAAATTTGGCATCAGTAATATTTGAACAGTTCTTTCCCACATGATGGCCATCGGTACAAGTAGCACAGGTCAAGTATTTGCCATCAAGTGGCAGCGGTTCCGAATAGTCGTCGCAGATTGTTGACATTAATGGGCAGTCAGCGGCAAAGGTAAAATAAAAAAGATGAAACAAGTTACTCGGCTAACTCACCTTCCAGACAAAAGCGCAACAGATTCAGCACAGGCAGTGGTTTGCCACTGACTGCAAGGTTCCCAGGTGGTGGCAGGTCTTAAGTAGCCGGCGACGGACTCCAAGCGGTCCCCGGACGAACTGGAAGCTGAAGCTCCGGCCGGCAAGTTGAAACAGTCAGAGCAGCTAGTCACTGCACCAGTCATGCGCCGGGGTAGTCCAGCCACGCACGTCCGAGATAGCCATCGAAAGAGTACCCTATGAAATCGCAGAGGCGTAGTTTTTTGATCGTCCCGGTATGTAGGTGCCTCCGAGACAAAAGCGCAACAGATTGAGCACAGGCAGTGGTTTGCCGCTGACTGTGCTCAATCTCATGCTCTATTTTTTTGTGCTCCCGTTAGAGTCTCTCTCGCTCGAGATCTGCTTTCTTTCCCGTTCGAGGCGCTCGAGGTCGTACCATCGCATCTTTTCCTCGTGCTCTCGTTGCCGTTTCTCCCTCTCGAGCTCCTGTACTCGCTTCCTTTCCTCGCGTTCCTCACGCTGGCGCTCAGCGTCTGCCTCTGCGGCCTGACGTTTCGCGGTCTCCATGCCATCGATCAGCTTAATGCATTCCCACAGATCCTCATCGTCAGCCCCGACAGCGAGTATAGCTTGTATCAGCTCTGGCTTTCTCAGCGCGTCCGTAACATCCAAGCGCAACTCTTTTGCAAATTCATGGCCGGTCTTGAGTACTGCTTTCCCAATGCTCCAGAAATGTTTTGCGCGAATAACCCACCCCACAAAAACACATGCCCCACCAGCTATACTGAGAAGCCTGGTAAAACTCAGTGAAGAAATGTCCCGCACTTACCATTGACCGCCGTGAATCCTGCGAAATTCGAAGCCACCTTGACGTCCGTGGTGTTGGGTCTCGCACCGCTGGCTCCAGGTGTTACGAAGTTGCCACCCGACCGCTGCCAACCAGTGGTTGCGACCGGGTGGGCCGACCCGAGCCGAGCTCTGTCAACTCCGGCATACGTGTGGTAGCGTGGTGTAAAGCGAGCGGCCAGCCCGGCCCTGCCGCTGTTGCAGCCGTGAAGAAGTCGAGAAGCCGTAGGCTAACGTAACTGTTTACTTCATAGCGAGAGGTGAGCCCAAGCAAAAAAACAATGCCCCGACGAGCGAGGTAACAGTACAGGACTCGAGCAGAGTGACAGCAATGATTCGCTGCTCAAACAGGAATGGTTTATAGCGCTGAGAGGATCGTATTTATACCCAAAAGCGCAATGGTCATAACGCAACAAGCTTCAACACGCTACGAACGTGACAGACACACACAACGCTCTTTCCAGAGTTCATGAGCAGTCGGTAGCCTCGGCGCGCGTTGAGTCCGAGAGAGACGGGAGGGAGGAGGACTCCGCTGCGATCGCGGGACTTCTGTGGCCTTGTGGGGCGTCTCGACGTGGAAGTATGAGTCACCGACACGGTGGGGCTTGTCTGAAAGGCGCATGTTCTACGAAGCGAAGCGTCTGGCCCGGGCTTGTCGACGCATGAAAACATGAATCACTGAGAAGAGGGGGGGGGGGCGGTGCGGGAAGTACGGGGGAGTGATGAGGGGGGCAGTGATGCGGGAAGTACGGCGGCGGGCCGATTCGTAACACTGCCAATATACTGTAAACGCAAAAGGGGTCGCTCAAGTGTTTGATGAATGGATGAGCTAGGGGTCGCTCAAGTGTTTGATGGATGGATGAGCTACTATAATTTTGTGGGAAAGAGTGGACTCAGCTAGCACACCATAGACATGGCTGGAGATATTTGGGAGAGGCCTTCGGCCAGCAGAGAGCACGACCAGGCTGATGATGATGAAAGAGAAAGGGATAGGCTTTATTATAAGCATACAAAAAGCTATAGGCATTCATTGGGAATGACGACCACATGTAGCTCGTCGGCTAATACCTGTGAACCGCAACCACTGTTGCCATTTGGAAGGATGAGGGCTAGGCTAATGAGGAGACAAGCGAAAAAATATCCTCCACATTTTCATATAGAGAAGAGCGCTCCGGACAGGATGTGTCTGGGCGATAATGGTACAGTTTAACAACGTGCTGCGGTGGCCGGATTGAAGCTCTGCAGACAAGACGGGTGTACCTTTTACTTGGAATAAAATTGTGAGGGCTCTGGAAGTGCATGTAGAAAGATCCGGGCTCTAAAATGTTGTTTGAAAGTTTTACCGTGGCAATGCGCCTTATCCGCCGGTGGCGAGGATGGGAAAAGAATCGCCGGTGCCACGATATTAACCTTCGGGCTGGCTGATGACACTCCGGTGAGCCAGTTAATTCTGAGTGACTTGGTACTCTTACCACCGTTACTGAGGCACGGGGGAAGATGGAAAGAAATTCTGAGCGGAATTCCTCGAAGCGGTAACCATTTCTTTTTTTGGTTTTGCTTTCCTAGCTTACTTCTGGTTCGTGTTAGGTATACTCAGAAATGGCTTGGTTCGATGGGTGCCTAGACGTGATCGTAACCTCTTAAATTTGTCGCTGCGAATTCACTGTGCCTTTACAACCCACAGCCCGAACATCGCTCGGAATAGGCTTTGAAAAATGATGCCACCGAAACCTACCGAAAAAAATTCGCAGCATAACAATTAGCTCAAATCTAGCAAAAAAGTTTTGTGCAACACCCAGTCACGCAGGGTTTTCAACTGCTGCGGATTTTCTAGTGTTTTTTTTTTTACTTTTCAGTATTTCTTATTGTGAATGTGACATAATTCCTTTTCAGCATCGTGGTGTCATTTCAACAGGATCAGGGAAAATACGTGCAAGCGAGTTTCACTTCTTCGGGGGTTCAGAAAAACGAGCAAGTGGTCATTTATGTACGGAACAGTCGGGACGGCTGGCTTGTGATGACTTCGTTTAGCCCAGACTCACAGCTTGTGACGGGACAATCAAGACGACACTTGACGTTCCCAGTACTCTCGAAAAACTGTGAAGTTCTTCGTATGCGTTGGGTAAGCACAGCATTTGCTTTGTTAGTTGCGCACAGCTTCGCTACGTTCAAGGCTTGTGCGTTAGTCTGAAGTACCGGCATTTTTTTTTCTTGTGCAGAACAGCGTATGGCAAAATCGAATGCATAAACTAAATAACCTGTTTTGTCCGTCGAGAAATGCATCTGAAAATAGGTTTGCCTAAAAAAAATTCGAAGCTACCTCCACGAACATGAAACCTTGTGAGGGGCGACGCAGGCAGTGTATAAGTGTATTCTAGGCGCCTCGCGTTTTTGTCAACGGAGATGAAACCATTGGGGGTGAAGGTATACAGCATGGCTATAAACGTCTCGTGTCTCTGAAGCACGAAGCTCTCTAGAGCGGGGCGTAAACGGGTGTCCCGGTGTTTTTGTAGTACGCGTCATGAAGCGCTCCAGTGCGAGGCGCAAATGAGTGTTACGGTGTTTTTTAGCGCGCGTTCCAGCGTTAGGCGTAAGCGAGTTTCCCGGTGTTTTATTACTCTGACTACATGAGACGAGCGATGACGGCAATGATGACGATGACGACAGGAGGCGCCAAACACAGCATTCCCTAAGGGGCTTCGCCCCTAAAATGTATAGAAAATTTCATAAACTACTTTTTTGAGGCGGAAGTCTGTGTGCCATAATGGTGTCCTATACAGGTCTCTAAAGGCAGCGACAGTACGTGCACCATTGCTGGAGTTCGCATTCACTAAAATATCGACCAAATAACTGCACTTCTACCTACAGCAAGAGCAGTACAAACATGCACAAAATCAGCAGAAATTGAGAGGATGGCCTATAAATGCGTAGCATACTTAAACCGCTTGTCTGTATTGTGAGTTCTTAGCAGCCAGACCTAGCTACTAGTAGCCTATATCTTTTCGTTTGTTTCCTGTAGCCCAAAACGTAAACTTATATATACCAGTACAACGAATTAAAGCCTGTACATGTCCGATTACAAAATTTTCCGCGTAGGCAAGGTCTAGTGCAGGTTTGGTCCGTTTGGCTTTTTTTTGTGCCCATGTTTCGAACGGTCTTTTTCACTCTTTTTTAGTTTCGTCTTCGTTTTTCGGAGGAGACGTATAATATGCATATTGATGATTTCTGGAAATTAATTTTGCAAAATTTCGCTATTTATTTCTTTATTCTTGGTTTTCAAGACTCTCCCCGACCAATTGTCTCAAATTACGGTATTGTAAAGACTAAATGCCTGACCTCCACCAAATGCCCATCTTTGTTGAAATACAGGGCGTTACTCAGTTTGCCAATTTTTATCTTTCCTATCTGAACTTCCAACGTTCATTTCTGGGGGTTTTAGTTTAGTCTCCCTTTATTTGGAGGGGAGGTAAGAGATGCGTATTTTTTACTATGTAAGTTCCTAGTAACAGCGGAAACGACACCACAAAAAAACATAAGAGGACCCAAACACGAGATGACTGAAACGGAATTTTATTTCTCTTCCCAGTGGTTTTTGTACAAACCTAGACAAAAGCAACAAAGGAAGAAAGAAAAACAAACAAGCACGCAAACACATGAGAGGCCACGAACAGCGCGTGGCTATGACTTCGCGTTTTCCTTACGCGTGAAAGTAACCTCCTTCCGGCACGATCAGTACAATACGTACAGCACACATTGCAATTGGAAATTGCGCAAGAGCTTGTGAAACGTTACGAGGCTCCCTTCGAAACGACCAACAGGGAACGCCCCAGCAAACTCTAATTAAAAAAGAGGGAATTGCTGCGCCAAGAAGTTATAGTCCTTTTCTGAGAGGGCAATAAAAGAAGTGCTTAAGCAGCAGTCGCCTAAGCCAGAAAAATTTGCATTTTTGGAGACGTGCCATTCCATAGGGGCGATTTCTCGCGCAAGCGGGTCAGTTCCCAAGCTTTGTAGTCCTACATAAGCGCCGGAGCCACGCCGTTGAGTCGCTTGTACCAATTTTACCGGTAGATGCCGGGGCACCAAGGCACACGGGTGCACATGGCGACTTCCACAGTCACGGTGGATGCTCAACTTGAAATCACCTGTGGCAGGACATGCCACCAGGCTCTTTCGACCCCCTGTATAGCGGCGTTGTAGAAGGTCGAGGCGTCCCGCCAGATGGACAATGGTCAGGGGCCCCTCGCAAGGGAAAAGGCTGTTTTCCAGGTGCGAATTCCCGTTTCAGGGTCCGCACTCAACCTGGGACGCCTATACCCATTGAAGAAACGGTGGGTGCCTGGCGGTACGCAGATTCGAACCCGCTACCTCCTGTATACGAGGCGAGAGCTGTGCTTCGGAGCCATCGCTGCTTAAAGCATCAGTGATTAAGCACCGATGCTTATTAAGCACGGATGCTTAAGCACCTAACACTTTGGCCAACATAATGCTGGCCGCATGAGAGGGGACAGTATATACAACTTCTTGGGCACACGCAACGAACTTACTGCCGTGCTTTATTGTACAGCTGTTTCGCGTCGTTGACTTCGGGATGTCTTTTCGACACATTTGTGACAGTTTTGTGGGAGCTGAAATACAGCCTCCAAATTTCCTTTAGTTCTCGTTTTTTCAGGCCATCGACAACTCTGTGCATTTATGGAAACTGCGAGGCGATCTTTCTTTTGGGTGATGTTCTGAGGCTGGTACTGCTTCGTTCTTTTTCGTTTTGCCCCTTCAACATTAACTCAACCACGGCTGCCCAAACCCGCGTTCAGTGACCCTCTCCCAAAAGGCCCTCCGTTTGTGCCTCAGATTACCTATCCACAACTTGATACATCAACCGCAGCTAATTCGTTGCTCATCGGATGTGAGCATGAGTTTTACAATTGAGGGGGCACTAAAACAGAGTGTTCGTTTTTATCATTGTACTTATACCCACCTTACTTTTACATCTGCACCTTAGCTCTTCGGATTCAGTTACACATGAGCATCCTTCTAAGTTATAAAAATAAAATCCCTCCACCCTGGAACAGGGAAGTAGTCTAGCGAAGCTGGTAGCCTGGTTGTATTTGCTAAGTTAGGGTTTGGCTACAATGGGGGTTTTGCTTTGTTGATTTATAAGGACATTCACCCGATCTCTGGGTCACAGACTAAATACACACACGATATTACGGTACAGGCAATGATGTTTAATTCTAGCGTGGCTATGCCAAACACAGCGCAGGGTCTAGTACGCCGCGCAGCTGGCCGCCGAAGTGCGCACGGCAGTGTGCAATGGTAGGGGGTAGATAGACGCCGCGCCTGCCGCGCCTGGTGAGCAGTATACACGACTTCTAAAGGAAGCGTTGATGGTGGAGGTGAGCCTAAAGGAGAGCTGTAGCGATACTCCCTGCGTAGATGACCACGGAGGCACACACAAAGTGAAAAGTCAGTGTACAAGGACAAAGATTACACCGATTTCCTTAAAGTAGACTTCACCTCTACACACAAATTCATCAGGGAAGACATTTTTTTCACAGATAATAAAAGACATAATAACCTTTGGAGGCCCTAAAGTCATTGTATTGCTGGAGACGTGGTGCCTAGAGCGCAGTCCGACAGCCCTCTAGCTCAGCACTGCCGCCATGGCGAGAGAACAATCCGAAGCATTCAAACTTTTAAGACTGGCCTGACATGGTCCGGATGGCCCGCCATTATGGTGTAGGAGTACCGTTTCAGCTTCATGCTCTCATGGGCGGTATTTTGAGACTAGCGTTTACCTCTTTTATTTTCAACAAAAACAAGTTCAAGCTATGGTTTTGATGACTTAGGTTCATTTTTTGTGATTTAAATTGTCTCTTTTTCTGTTCGTTATGCTAGGGTAGGTTTGTTTGCCTTACGTTCCGTTATTCGAGGGCAAAGTTGTGCCAGGAGTGACATGTTTTCATCGAAACGCCGATGGCCATTCCTTTAGTGGAGTGCTCATAGTGCCGTCGGGCGGCACTCTAGACGCAGACTTTTAGTAATTATGACATGCGCTGCCAAGTCCCCAAGTTTCCGTTCCACACGGGCACGAGAATATGGGAGATTAGACGTATTCAGCTTCGTTGTAAAAGGCTTCCTACGCTTGGTGCGTCACTTGATAAGTCCAATTTATCTGTTGTTACAGAGCGTCAGATCGTTCGAAGGCAGCGCGTTCAGGAGGGGAATTCCCCCCTCCAACCGTGGCGTCACAATTTCCCGCAGCGTGCATATGAACAGATATATAAAGAGCCTGAGTGCTGGATTTGAGCAGAGTTCCCTACTGCTGTGACGACGTAGCAGTCAGACCATGGTCAAATTGTGTCTGAGTGGCCGTGTTGTGCTTTCTTCGGGCTTCCCACAGTTTTTTTCGTCTTTTCAGGAACTAGAATCCTCGTACAATTGATCTAGTCATCATGCGTGGCCAAGGATTTAAGAGCTCGGAACCTTGCAATCATTCTACTTGCGGACATCCAGGGAAAAAATACCATTTTGCCGAAATAAACAATACTTTTTTTTAAAAACAATGCACCTTTGCGCTATAACCGTACCCCACAAAGATGGCACCGCCCTCAATTGCCAAAAAAACGACCAGGAGGACTTTCGCAGAAATTTACCACGCAACAAATCTAATGAGAAATTGACAAGTAGGTACTGTGGGAAAGTAGGCATTAACTACTTTTTTTCAGACAACAAAGGAGCCCTCAACGGGTCGCGATTTTGAGCGCGCTGTGGTTAGGTAAGTGTTCTTTTCTTCCCTTGTTTACATGTGAGTTCTCGTCACCATTCAACGGAGCGTTGACGTAGCTTTGTGCTTGTGTCGGAGCCTTTATGACGCAGCTGGGGCTGAAGACTGCAACCCCGCTATTGGCGGGTTCCATCAAGTGCTGCAACCAATAGGCCTTTCGGGCTCTGCAGGGTAGACCACTGGTTCTTTCGGCGGTTCAGGTGGTGTTAACGGGAGCGACACTGCCGGCGGCGGCGGTGGCGATTTACATTGGTAGCGGCGGCGGTGGCGAGAAGATACCCAACCTCAATTTTCTTCGTTTTCCAAGATCATAAATGCCTCACGTGCTGCCTCTGGGCTTGTGCGAGCATTGAACAACGCTATCTTCGCATCATTTTACTGTGCTCTTGGTGGCTGAAAGGCTAACGAGGCATATTGGCAGCGCTGCTGGTGGCAAGAAGACGCCCCCCTAAATTTTGTTTCTTCGTTTCCCATGTTGTTAGGAATTTTAGATGCGAAGCATCTCATGCTCGGGGCTGTGTCCCTCCCTCCCTCCCTCGTTGTCGTTGTTGTCCGCCGTCCGCACTCTACTGCGCATGCGCGTCTCTTCAACCCCCTCAGCGTTTTGGCTGCCGTGAGCGCAGTCCACTATAAAAAGAAATAGTTAGGAGGCGCCCGGTTTCGATCCCACGACTCTCTGACCGCAACGGGATGTACGTGGCGCTCTTCCCACTGCGCTACAAACCGAGACGGGAGCATGTGCTACGAACGCCCCTTATGTCCTTCACTCATTCAAACTACGTCAAGAAGGTACTGATACAACGAAGGCACGCGAAGCTGAACGTCAACGGAAACGACTAACTGAAAACTAATGGAACTTCAGTCGACCCCATGGCTGCTTTGCATACTACTCAGGGTTCCCCTACGGCAAGATGGTGTAATTTTTGCATTTTATTTGGAATTTATGTCATAATTGCTACTGCCATTGCTGTAACAGTGCCTTAATGCTGCTATCTGCTGTTATCCCCTCGCCGACTATCTTAGGTTTTTGTTTGCTTGAATGACGTTTCCCGCACCGGTATGTGCGAATTGTGCCATTCCTGTGACGACAACCTACCGTGGGACGGCAGTCTAATAAAGTGCGTTGAATGTGGGTATGCCAATAACTTGGGAAGCTGTTCCGGCTGGTCGGAATCTATGTTTAAAAGCAAAGTCGAGGCGGGATGAAAGAGTTAGCGATGTCTTGCATGCCGTAATTTCAAGAGTAAAGCTGGAAGGAAGCGCAGCTTGGACTCGGAACTTGCCTCGCAGATATAACGAAGAAGCTCGATGCCTTCACGGCCCTGCCCACTCAAGTCGCAGAAATGAAGCAGTCAGTCGAAATTCTGTCCGATAAATGCGATAAAGTACTGAGTAGGGAAGTCCATCACGAAAAAATAGGTAGCCTAAGAAGCTTGTTCATGAAGTCTACACTAAAACCTGCGACTCTGACAAAATACACGTGAAAACGTCGCCTAATGACATCGAATACCGCATCAGAAAGGACAACTTCGAAGGTCGGGAATTCTTTTTTCCGGAAGAGTTCTGGAATACATACAACCCAAAATTTTTATGCCTTTTCGGCCTTTCTACTTTTTCGGGTATCTTTCATGCATCTTGACACATCATTTATGATTTTTCTCTTTTGTTAACACAGTTAAGCAAATAACGTTTCCTTCAGTGGGCAGAAGCCACTTTTTGTGCTGCGGTTCAATAACGTGCAGCCTTTGTAAATTGCATGGGCAATGAAAACATTTCAGCGTAGCCTGTGCAGACAATTCCTGTGGCTGAGGCTTGTCCAAATATTCACAGCGCAGCATCCAAACTCCTGATCGTCTTTCCCACTTGAAAAAATATACAATAGCAAGGTTCGATGCAGGAACAACACCACCACAGCCTGCTTATAATGCCTTAAGCGCTCTAACTGGCAGTGAGGAGTCTGTTTTGTGACTGCGAGGGACTGACTGAAGTTTGAGAGCAGTCTGCCATTTTTAAAGATTCTCCCATTAATGCTTACCAGCAAGGCCACCTGCACTCAAAGATGTCGTCACTGCCCCTATGGCACACGTTATAGAAAATGTATTGTCGTGGCTGCTAAGGGATCAGGAGGGACACATCCAAACGCTACAAGGTCGTGAACACAAACTACGGTCCCCGTTTATTTTTTGCTTGTGACCTAACACTGCAGTAGATGCCCGTGGCCAGCGCTCATCAGTGGTGGCTCCGGCCCAGCACTGATGAGTGCTGGACATGCATCGCCACAGTATTCTCTGTGCATTATTTCAATGAAGATGCGAGTGCAGTGGAGAGTGGTGCACTAATGACTAGGGCCATCTTTCCTCAAGTCAGAAGTGCGGAGCAAGTTACTCTCAGCGATGACGAGGAAGTGCGGGACGAAGCACCAGTGCGGCTGCCCGTTCGGAAGTCAGGACCGAATTGAATATCGCTTGTTCCTTCATAACCTTCTCACGAGGAGAAAAGAAGGCCTTCTACCGCTTCTACTTTTTAAGGCAAAAGGACCTACAGGAGCTACAATATGAGAAAGTGCCCCAGTTGTCACTCCATAGCCAACCATTTACTGCTAGCTTGTTCCAGAATTACAGTAGCCATAAGATGGCATTTGACATCCAGGTGTATGACGTTCTGCATTTTACTTCTCGATCAGAAAAGAAAACATATAGCTTGCATTGTGACAACACAAAAAATGAAAGCGAATCCAACTTGAGCAAGGCACTTTCGAGTTCATTCTGCAGCTGCCATGCCTTCCTCAAAGCAATGTACCAATTGTGTGCACTACAGCCTGTGCCTTCATTGCAATGACAGCTGTTAACGCACCCAGTTGAAACTATTCACCAAAATACATAACAGCATCCCAGCTCCTCAAAAGGTACAAGCGGAAAGAGCCCACAACTATACAGTAACACAAAATCTGTGAGAGCTGCATTTCGTATTGGCATAGCAATGCTGTCACCATTTCTCTATAGCAGAAGCCAGCTTTTCTGAGAAATCTTTGAAGGTTAATTAAACTGGGATGCTTGGCAGCCAACGCTGAATTTTGACCAAATTGCTAGATCGTCCATTCCAGATCTATCTGAAGCTGTCTATACAAACAATTTTCAGGTAGCGAAGTAAATCAGATGCACTGTAATCTGCGAGGTCCTCAATTTTATATTGGCAGAGAAGGGTCCACTGTTTATATATCACTGCACTGCTAGCTGCGCTGTTTCCTGACATGATTATTTTGCTCATTTAATTCTTATAGACACAAAATTTCACAAATCACCGAACACCAACTGCATCCACAGGAGGCATACCTAGAGAGTCAAACTTGCAACACTTTTTAAAACCACACGACAGTCAGCACTGATTTTCTAACTGGCCATTCTCACTATAAATGCGCCGATGCGGAATGAGGACTACACGTTAAAACGCTGAGCGCGCCTAAACAATGCACGCCGCAGTTGAAATTATAAACATTGTACGCTGTAACTGCTAACATGCAACTGGGCCGGTAAAATGGCGAAGCATGATTACGAGACACCAGGCACAGCCACACTAATATAATCACGTCGTGCTAGTCGTTTATCACGAATAGCATGGCGTGATTCTATTAGTCGCTATTATATTATTATATTATGATTGTTATTATGATTATATTAGTCGCTATTATGATTATATTAGTCGCTATTAGTGATAAACATGTTGCGGTATTCTACAGGAATTAAAACGACACTGATATTACTGCAGGCGGCAACCTTCCTTGTTACTCGATCTGGGTGGCAGAAAATGCTTCTTGCTAAGTCAGTTTGTTTTCAACAGGTGTAACTGAAGCTAAGCAGTTTACCGTAGTACTTTTTTAGGGCCAGAGTAGATGACGCAAGACGAAAACCAAAGCCGCAGTGGTGGAGCCTCCTTTCTTTCTACGTCGCCAACTCAATCCGCAACACAAATGCTTTATTTTTGATAGTGTCTAGCGCGTTCCTACCAGACGGAAGGCTAAGCGCTGCCACCTGAAAATGCAGCAGAGGCGGAACCTCTGCACGAAGTCCCAGGACTGCAGATGACGTCTAATCAGCTGGTCTTCCTCTCGTCTGGACAGACCTTTGCCCACTTCACGTCGATTTCGTCTTTAATTGTTGACGTACATTTCCTCACAGTTGTGTGATTGAATAAGTGACACCGATATAAACTTTCCCACCTGGAAAAGAATGACCGCTGAGAGCAGCGACTAGGCGGCAGATCGCTCGACTGCTTCAACAACTTTTGCAAGAGCGCACAACTTGGCCGGACCACTAATAAAGCATCACATCACCAGCACGCACCACCAAATCACCGTTTTGAACACCGCGTAGCAGCGTCTTCGAGCATTATTTTTGTGCATTTTGACGTCAGCTTCGGCAAACATGAACTCTTGGGCGGCCCCAGTAACCAGGGTGTCGAACCGCAACCGAACCGAACCGAAAACCGGAACTGAACCGGTATTTTTGCCGGAACTGAACCCAAACCGGAACCATAATTTTTTGAGCACGCCGAACACGAACCGGAACTGAACCGAAACAAGAAATAACGTTTACCGGTTCATGCCGAAACGGTTCGACCCTCCGTTGCTTATATTGCACAGTCAATGCAATTCAGACCTTTTTTTCTTTCACGTACCCTCAACTTCGTATCCGCTCGCACACTTTCCCCTCCAGACAACTGAACATCACGCTCTATGTAACAGGGGAAATGAATGAGCACCAATGTAGCAATGGTCTGTTGCTGTTGGAAGCGCGAGCGTAGTGCAAGCTGAGCAAACGAAATGTCATTCTCGGCAGCTTGCAGGGGGAAAAAACGAATTTTCCCTGCCCTAGCTGCGACTTTACTGGGGCAATCAGGCTTCAGGAGTGCTCCACTGCAAAACAGCGAAAGCCCACACCTGATGTGTGCTAACTTTTTGCATTTCATAATTTGTTTAAAAGGTCCTACACCTTCAAATTGTTAACACTTGACAAGCGTGACCGCAGGAGCTGATCTGATCTCATTGTGGGGTTTAACGCGCCGACGCAACGCAGGCGATGAGGCGCGCCGTAGTGGAGGGCTCCGGATTAATTTTGACCACCTGGGGATCTTTATGGTGCGCCGAAATCTCGTACACACGGGCGTTTTTGCTTTTCGCCTCCATCAGAAAAGCGGCCGCCGCGGCCGGGAATCGAACCCGCGACCTCGTGCTCAGCAGCGCAACGCCTTAGCCACTGAGCCACCGCGGCGGGTTGACCGCAGGAGCTGCTCAGTGGCTAAGCCGTATGCTGCTGACCACAAGTGGCCTCGATCTCCCTTCCCCACGACCGTTTTTCTGAAGTAGACAGAAATTGAGAACGTCCGTGTATCCAGATTTTGATCCATGTTTAATATCACCAGCTGGTTAAAATAAGTCTGCCGGCCTGCAACATAAGCTGAGCCTCGGAGCAGGTATAGCACGGGGCAACAAATCCCCCAGTTTTTTTTAATGTGTTTACATGGAAAACAACAAAAAAGAATCACGTTGTTATAAAACATTTCGCGAAAAATAAGTAAAACCGAATAAGTAAAAAAAACACCAAAACGTGGATATTGCTGTATACTTTTCTTTGCCATGCGTTTCACAACCAAACGTGCCATCAATGCTAAGGAAGTGAGTTCCGTTGTCAGTTTTTGAGGACAGTACAGTGGACACGTTCTGTTTTTTACGGATACAAATAACAACAGATATGTCAGGGAAAACTGTTAAGGTGCGCACTTAATCCCTCGGCAAGAAACTGCAGCCCTCGACCGTGTCTTGGAAGCAGAAACAGTGATAAAGAAGATGACACGTGCAGAAAGGCAGGCCGGTACCTCACACTGCCCCATTCGCCCAGCGATCATTTTTCTACTTGTTCTGCAGTTTTGTCACTCTCAGATCTGCTTTTTTTCGAAGGTGCACTTGTACTGACTGCCCAACTCGCTACATTACTTCTTCTGCTACTCGTTCCGCAGGGGAGTACTGGTGCGGACGAATTAAAGAGCGTCTGCCCAAAAAGGTCCCATCTCATAGTCCGCGCGTCAAATTTCCCCTTCATTTTGTAACAGCATAATCTGTTATAAGACTCCGCAATGTAGCACTCGGAACGATGGCCGGGGGTCCGGCGGTAAAATGACATACTGATTGTAATGCACACATCCGGTATAGCTATCGCAAAGGGAATTGCAGTGGTCAGCGCAATAATGTGGTGACTGAGCGTTAACTAAAGCTTACTTTTAACGAAAGTGTGGCTAACACATTCGATTAGGTGACAGCTAACAAGTTATTCAGGGTGACCAAATATTATAATTCTCTGGTAGTATTTATCTTCGTGTTGTATGATTTTTCTGTTTTGTTACAAATATAAAAAATATGCGCCGTTGGTATTAAGCACTGGTATTTGAACGCGCCAGTACGGAGGCCTAAATTTAAGGCTTGAAGGTTAGCGTGATGGGCGATTCCATAGCGACGATATCGATTTCAACAGAAAAGGAAAGGGCACAAATATATACCACCGTCATATCTCTTGGCGGTGGCTTTCTGAATAGTCGCTAGGACAAAATAAAGTCTGGGCAAGAAAGTAGGTGGTAAATCGTTGCCACCTCATATGTGTTTCTAATATCTCGTAATTGTTTAAAGTTTGCTTTGCAATTGCGTCACTGCTCTTGGGGAACAGCAGCATTTTGAATTTGTATTTGTATTTTGATTCGCCTGTCGTTTTAAACTACTAAGTGTTTTTTTCTTTTTTCAGTGATAATTCAACTCATCGAACCGTTTCGAGAACCGGCTCAAGCTCCCGAACCGGTTCAAGCTCCCAAACCGGTTCGCGAACCGGTTGTTACGTGATTTTGTCCAACCGGAACTGAACCGGAACGAAATGATTTCGCCTGAACCAGAACCGTAACTTAACCGGTATTTTTTTCGGTTCGTGACACTGCCAGTAACGAGGCATACGGACACAAAACAGAAGATAATAAGGATTCCGTGCAGTAGTTAGCCGCGAATATGCACTCTTAAAGAACTGTAAGACTAGACGCACTACCATAAAGAAAGAAATACTACTCCTATTGGCGACCATTCTTCCCATTCTTTTACGCCCACGGCCAGCTCGGCTTGCTACGCGGCTACGGCTTCTCAAAAGAAGCCACAAGTTGTCATTGTAACAAAAGTAATAGAATAAAATATATGGTTTTGATTTTGTTAAGAAATTCAAATTTTGGTTTATTACAAGCAATTCTACCGTTAAAAATACGTAGAAGATATTTATTAAGAACTCAATTCTTAGTTCCAGCTTGTTATAGCCGTTGTTGCTATGCAGCTTAGTGTTATGACATATTCAATACAATATGCCAAATTGTGTGTAGAAAGACAACAAATGATTATTTAACAATGAGCCGAGTTTACATTTTATTGTAGCCAGTTGGCAACATTGGTGTGCTTTTTTTCTGATAGTTGTAGTAGTCACGAGATTACCCGAAACTATAGAGTCCCATGGGCCGTGAGGGCTGAGAAAGTTCGGAGAACATACGAAGAAACTTAGGGCTTTTATTATCTGTTCCCGTGCCTTGTGGGATCGACACCGCCGCCCGTGAACCTTTTAAAGGAATGCCGTTCAAGAAAGTACGTGCCCAGTAGGATATGTTGTGTCGTGTTTTATTAGTCCTTTGTTGACCTGTGGCATTGCTCGGGCGAGGTGATAGAAACTAGTATGCACTTTTCTTTGTATTTTGAAGACCACAGCAGTGCCATTTAGTCAGTGTCAGTTGTGCCGTTATTTTTGCAATACGTTTTTTTAATTTTCCCGGAGCCCATTTTCTTGTATACTTGGTTTTCGTTCCCTGAAGACGGCATCCCGTCATATGACAGCAATTATGCGCTCACGTTCGACTTAGCTTCGTAGACGTCACAAGTGTTCAACTCGAAGGACCAATATGCGAAAAAATCCGTGTTCTGACATAAACGTACTTTTTAAATAATTAGTTGTCAATTTTAGAGCGAACGGAGGAGCACGCATGTTGCCCTACTTGTGTCCTTAACCGCCTTATATTTTTGCGTTAATGTAGCCTTTCTACATCTACGTGTTCTACGTCATTGCATGGCGTTTGAAGACGAGTGTGCGTGGTATGGATTTGAAGTGGACAGTTGCCTGTGCTCGTCTCTGAAATGCTCATCAGGGTTCTCATTCGTTAATTTCTACAGTTTTTTTTTCAGTAACTTAGCTGGCATCTGTCACCGTTTCCTTTAATTGGGTGCGCTGTTAGAAGATGTGGGGAGTCGACTCAAGCGAGCAAACAACTCCACCGAATCTACAGGGCACAGGTGACGAAGGGGGTGGCCGTCTGATGTGCGGCTTTCGCCAGCTAGAGCCGTAAGAATGAGTCAGAGCCTTGAACGGAAGCAACACATAGACTTATATTTAGACAAGCAAAACACTGTACAAGCACGAGGTAATGTAACGTTAATGAGAGACAACCTAGATCGAATACAAATGCAAGAAACAGTTGAAAATTTAGACAAAATGTTACAACCAGGAGCGTTAACAGATAGATATTACGAAGTAGAGTAGTTAGCTAAAAAATAAAACGAACAGTTCGATGCATATGCGAGACAGAATCCCACAATATTCACCGACCAGGCCGGACGATGCACCTCTGTCGGAGGCGATTCGGCTACCTGGGAAGCGTGGCTTCGTTGTAAGCCAGGCCGTCCGAGATGATCACGGTGATTCGAGGCCCGGGAGTACGTTGGAGCCCTCCAGGGCGCGGGTCGCCGATGGTGTGGCGCACAAACTGGCAGGTGCCGTTGTCACATCACGACGTCCAAACGTAGCTGGTTTGCTTAGCGCGGCTTCTCTTTTTATAACTATGCCGGTGCGGAGAGAGAGGGCTCAACACACAACCCGCCCGCCGCCGTCGACCGAACAGCTTCCCTCTTTCTCCCTTCTGGAATCATCGGCGCGCTTTAGCACTGGCAAGGCCACGTGCGCCCCCTCGAAAGAAATCGAATCTTCGGGGAAAGCTGAGTGGCGGAGCTTTTATGTTGGTATTTTCTTGCCGGCGAGCCAGCGAGGGATCCGTTCGAGAGAGTTCCAGCATTTTCGTTCGATTCGTTCGAGAGAGTTCCAGCATTTCCTCGGGGCGAATAGAACCGAACTGAATGAATCGGTGGCATGAAGGTACCGCCGTGGCATGAAGGAAAAAGACATGGCCGGCAGGTCTAGTCTCTCCTTATTTCACGTGCCACGTATGTCGCACCGTACATTACCTCACCAAAAATGACACGGACACCATTGACCGGCTTGTACGGAAAGCATTCAAACAAGTGCTTAATCTCCCTATGAGCACCTCCACGGCCCGTCTTTTACAACTGGGCCTCCACAACACGGTGTCAGAACTTATTGAAGGCCATTTATGTAGTCAACGTCTCCGTCTCACCCAAACGCCTGTGGGCTTGGCCCTCCTGAAACGTCTTCACGTCCCATGCCAATCCATTGCCTCTCAGCCCCTCCCTCATAACTGGAGAAGTGTTATCCGGGTTCGGCCCTTGCCAAAAAATATGCACCTGGACCAACAACCCGGCCGCCGAAAACCGCGAAGTCAAGAGACCATCTATTGAAAGCGTACAGATGTCTCTTACACGGACGCTAGCACCTACCCCAACTGACAGCATCAAGTGGCCGTAGTCACCACCAAGACCACCCTCGTAGCTTGTGCAACAATCGAGACGTCGTCAACATCGATTGCCGAAGAGTTCGCCATCGCATTAGCCCTCATTCATACGAAGAACCCCGTAATCATCACAGATTCTCAAGCACCCTGCAGAAGCTTTCTAGCCGGAAAGCTGGCCCGCTCAACTTTAAAATTACTGTCTCTGCATCAACTCTGCCGGAAAGTCAACTCATTTGGACTCCTGGCCATTCCTCACTGACGGGCAATAACTTTGCTCACCAGCAAGCCTGCGCCCTGTCCCTCCAGGCTACCGAGGATACCGAACCGTCCGTCCCTCTACTGACTTTTCAAGACTTCACACAATATTACCGGTTTGAACGACAACACTTCCCTCCTCCACATCCTGCTCTCAAAAGAAGAAGGATCCCTACTTTGCCGACTGCAGAGCAATACCTTCCCTCACCCAGTCCGCCTCCATCGCATGTTTCCAACGCCATTCCCGGCCCAATGCAAGTACTGCTTACAAACCGGTACTCTTCCCCGCATCATATTAGAGTGCAAGCAAAAACCCAACCTCCTCCCTTTTCCATCCACCCTTCCCACCCCTGAGCTGTGGGAGAACCTGGTGACCAGCAGCGATCTGGACGTCCAGACACTTTTGGCCTCCAGAGCGAAGGCTGCAGGCTCATCACATGGCTTCCTGGAATAGGCAACCACTCCCACTTCACCGGCTCAATAAAATGTTTTTCACTCACTCACTCACACTTATTTTGTAGAATGTTCGTGAAATTTATGCCACACCGGCTTGTCAAGGGTATTGATCAATATCTGAGGTGTGAGGCGTTACTGGCGCGATCAGGTATGAGTGCTCTGCTAGATATGTAAGCACACAAAACCGATTTACATCATAGTGTAGAGCCGTAGCAAGACCATCTGAAGAAACACTACTTAGGGAGATACTGTTAGTAAATTTCCGGACAGCGGAATTGCAATCAACTCCATGCATGTGCCGGTTTCGCGGCGCCGGCCTGTGACACATGCCTGCAGCTTATACGGACCGAATGTCAGAAGCATTTACACTCTCGTGAAACACCACATTTCCGAACAGAGTGACCGCTCTGAATAAATATGTATTTCCAACGCATTCAAACAGTAAATCTCAGTCGTGAACGTTTCGCAAAAGCATCGGTGACAGTGGTGAGTGGGCCGGAGACTCCCGCGGCTGCTTTCATAACGGGCCGCTAGGGGGATTTCAGTGGTGCCTCTACAGGCAGCGCTCGAGGCGTATACTCGTACAGGGAGGGGAGGACAGGTGGGGAAGAAAGGGAGGCATTTATGTAACATTTTCTTCCGTTATGCTGCTATAAAAGAAGTAAATTATAAGAAAATGGTCTCATGTCTGAGTCATCACCCTCTTTCACCATGATACTCTCTTCTTTTGGCTCCATGTCTCTGCCGTCCAGGCCTTGAATTACTGTCAGGAGTTTATTGGCAACCGCTGCGGTAGTATGCACATCTGGGGCCGCCCAGTTGATGTGGTAAATTGGACTTCTCCCACCCAGAAGCGAAACCACGGCCCGAGCTCTGACAACTGAGCGCAGCAGGATCCACAGTCAGTGCTCAAGGCCGGCCCAGGGGCCATTTGGTGCCAGGTACGGTGGCTTTCTTTCCTGCAAAAACTCTGCAAAAAATAATAGGGACTGAGCACGGTTCCAGTCGTTTAGCCACCAGGTTCCAGGAATATAGCCACCAGAATGTAACTTGCAGCCAGCGGTGGTAGCAGTCTTGCAGAGAAGTAGAGGAATATTAAGAGGAATGTGGGCGCTCCGGAGATAGCTCCGTCGGTGCTACTCATGGAGGATGGTGCTACTTGCCGGAAGATACCATTACTGTAGGAGCTAGCTGCTGATTGTGTGTCTGTTTTTCAGTTCACGGATTGTAGAATCTCTATAGGATGGTCTTAACTGCACGAAAAATAGCACTGTGCGAACTAGCTGGTGGGCCCATTTGTTTACCCGCACACAGGAGCATGGCCACTCAACCACCCCTTTTTGGTGTGGTCTGTCGTTTCGTCCTGCCGACAAAAGAGCTCGCATGAAAGAAGTTGACTCGCTGGCCATGGTGGGTGGTACAGGCAATGCGTATAGGCGAAGAAAGCATTTTGCACATGCTCCGCCTCGCATGAAGATGGTATTCCTTCTACGCTGTCTGCTCAGCATGCGAGGTAGTTTTTTTTTTCGTTACTAGTGTTAGGTTTACCAGTCTGCGGATAAATTACACGCATGCAATGCTTAAAAATTTTTACGTGCAATGCATCATGAAACCCAGAACTGTGCTACCATGACCTACCGCCCAAACATGACCTTGAAAATGCCTCACTGCGGAACATTTTCCCGATGCTGGACTGGCAATTAAGGGCGGCTAGTGGCAGCCAAGCTCCAGGACCATGGTGGGTTCACTTCACTTAACCTGAGATGATTGCAAGGTTGAAAGAAAACGCAAATTGCTGCTTCCAGCAGCCTTGCCAACTTAGTTTCCGTGCTACCCAACCTACATGTTGCCTTCTTGTTCGAAAGAAAACAAAACTCTGCTTTGGCGCCCGATGTGATCCGTTCATGCAAGCGAGCATTTCAGCGGAACCAGCGTTAGTGGCAAAAGACAAAAAAAAAAACGAAATGCCTGCCGATGTTGAACGCCAGCAAGTGGTTACCAGACGCTCACAAAAATAGCTTTGAGCGAGTGTACTGAGGGTCAGAAACAATGGGAAAATGTGTTAAAAACTGAAGAATGTCACACGATATTTGACCTTGTTGAGTGTGCTGCACAGATGAAAAGAAACGCAAACCATCTTTACCTGAAAGTGCAGAGACTAACCGAGCGCTTGCAAAAAGCTTCACCAAAGCTGTGATGTATTCAGAGAAAAAGTCAGCAATGTGGGGACAAGCGAACTGTGCAAGCTCTATAAAGACCCTCTCGGAATTCATGCAAGGAGCAGATAAAACTGCGAATTTTTTTATTGAAGAGATAATAAACTTTGATAAGGCACGGCCGACTTGAAAGAGTGCACGCGGTGGGAATTAGTGTTGTGGAAGGCGATATCTTGTCAAAGTTGCGATCATGATCGGAAAAGAAGACTGCTGAAGCTGCCGCGTCGATGCACGCTACAAAAGTTGATTTGCTCTTTTACAGGAGAGGCTGGCGTAACAAGTTTAATGAAGGAGCGGCTCCAAGGGTACAGAATGCTTGCGATCAGAAAAAGAGCCATACTGCAGCCTCATTACGGACGAATGGAAAACTGTGCCAGGATGAACCAAGAAATAGCCTGATGCATGTTGCGCGAGAGCAGAATATGACAGTCCCCCAAACGCGGTACAGCAATGTCTGGTAATCGCTGGCCTTTGATAGATAGATAAACAGACAGAATCATTGCAATTGGCCGCAGCCGGGCGATTTGCCCGGCGACGTTTTCGCCGTCGTCCTTCGGGTAGCAGGGGTTTTTTTTAGGAAGGGGTTAATTTTGACCACCTGGGGATCTTTAACGTGCGCCGAAATCGCGTACACCCGGGCGCTTTTGCTTTTCGCCGCCATCAGAAAAGCGGCCGCCGCGGCCGGGAATCGAACCCCCGTCCTTATGCTCAGCAGCACAACGCCTTAGCCACTGAGCCACCTCGTTGGGTTCTCCAGCAAATGTAGCCCATCGCAGAAACAAGGAAAAGAGCAGATACCCGTTCGGCATGGTGCTCAGATGCAGCTCGTAAATTTCGGGCAAGTAACGCTTTGTTCCGCCATCTGCAGCCGGACGACAGCGTATGCGTCGGGTCAATCGTCTACTTTGCGATGCCAAAAACTGATATTCTAACCAATGCCTGGTCCGTTCCGAGTAGATATTGCTTTTATTATTTTCCTTCTGTTGCAGAGCACCGTGCGGATGCAGGCTCCGCCTCCGCAGCAGATGCGGACGCTCATAGGGCACCCAGGGCGTCGTCCAGAAGTGTCAAATGATGACCCATGGTTCCCAGTCCAGCTTCCCTCCGCGAGCTCTCCGTTTCCCGAGTCCAGGTGCGGCGCTATTCTGCAGTCTACGCCACTTTCAGTAGCTGCGCTTGCTCAAATGAAGTCCCGTGGAGAGAGTACTTCCAATGGATCCGGGGACGCTGCTGAGCCCCCAGGGTCCGGCGGTCGCCAAGTGGATAACCCGCCGGAGATCAACGCGGTGGTCGGTTAATTGTTGGCGCCACAGCTCGAGTGAAGGTCACCGCTGAGCTCATGGCTCTGGCGCCAAATCCGCCCAGTGTCAGTGCCATTTTAATCCCATTTAATTCCCGTCTCCTGATACACGCAATAAAACGACTAAAAACATTCGAGGGGGAAACCCGCACCAACAGAGCTATCAATGGTTTAAACCAATTTCAAATAAATAAAATAGGGACTAGGCCAAGCACAGTTTTAGAAAAAACCGATTCGATGTTGATTTAAAAAATAAAAATAATAAAATAAAAACATCACCCTCTACATCCAAAGGAGCTACAGACTGCATCCACACTAAAAGAATTGTATTCATCACAGCTAATTTTTTAATCTAACAATATGAAACTGAAGATGCGAAAATAGTTAAAGAACATCATAGAATGAAAACACACTAAAAATACATGCAAAACAATGCACTAACAATTTCATTACAACACGTTATGGAACTATGCGAAATTAGTTAGTGTATCAATGACCATTTTCTCACCGCATGCAGACCCCCAGACACAATATTCACACTAAAACGGATCAACCAGAAATAAACCTGCTACACTCGGATACAAGTCAAGAAAAAAGGGGCGTCGCCTAATCCCCCACTTCCACCACCCCCTTCCAGCCAATAGTGTCGCTCTATCAAGGTGACGTCGTGGCCGACCGCATTGCACCTGCGGGCAGCACTCGGAGCCACGCTTTCCTTAATGCGTCCGTGCCGAAAAGTAGTTCGTAAGGGCGCCTTCACTTTGAGCGGAGATAAAAACCTTAGCTAAATTTTTTTATGTGCCCGTTTTAATGCAATGCGTGAAAGAATTTATCGTCAGCTGCAGTAGCGAGTTTCAATTATATTCCTGATGGTGAATTTCTGCTCTTCCGGGTTTTCCCTCAGCCGCTTGCTTCTGGCAGCTTCTGGTTTTATGCATTGCCGGCCCCATTTCCCGCCATGGATCCCGAAGAAGTCGCATCTGAATGTGCTTCATCGTTCTCGACTGAGAATTGTGGTGCGTTGCCATCTACGCCACGCCGATGGTACAAGAAAAACAAAAGCGGCCGTGTCATCTGCAGCTGCGGACGGGAGATGATCCGGAACGCGTACGTTCGTTTGCGGCATCTTCACCCAGAGCGCAGCGTTGAAGAAACGGCCGCGACCGTGAGCGATCTTCTTGGAGTCAGCGTGAGCTTGGTGATGGACGTGAAGAAGGAGATGAAAAATAACGACGAAAATGTTGCGACGACCTCCCGAAAGCGCCCGCGAAGCGCCGGAAAGAGACGACGCACAGAAGTGTACGACGACTTCACGAAGTGCGCATTGCGGTCGTCCGTGCATCGTTTTTTTCGCAGCAATGAGATTCCGACAGTGAAGGCAATTGCTGCGGATTTCAACGCTAGCGGCGATGTTACTCCTCTCAAGCCATGGACTGTGCGCCGCCTGCTGAATGACATCGGGTTCAGGTATGAGAAGAGGGGCCGGAACTCGCTGCTGATCGAGCGGGACGACATTGTCGCGTGGCAGCAGAAGTACCTCTACGACGTCGCCAGGTGCAGGATGGAAGGTCGAAAAATCTTCTACCTTGATGAAACCTGGGTGAATGCGGGACACACGCTATCGACTGTTTGGACGGACACGACGGTTGCTTCCCACCACGACGCCTTCATGCGTGGTCTGACGACAGGTTTGAAGCAGCCGTCAGGGAAAGGACAGCGCCTGATTGTAACGCACATCGGCAGCGAGGACGGCTGCGTCAGTGGTTGCCTGGATATCTTTCGGGGCACGAAGACCGGCGACTACCACGAGGAGATGGACGGCACCCGCTTTGAAAGGTGGTTTGGCGCCGTTTTGCCGCAACTGCCACAAGGTAGTGTAATTGTCATGGACAATGCCTCGTACCACTCGCGGCTGGAAGAAGCAGAGCCTACGACGTCTTCGCGCAAACAGGTCGTTCAGGACTGGCTGACGTCCAAAGGACTTGCTTGGGATGAAAAAATGCTTAAAAAGGAGCTCCTCAGCCTTGTGACCTCTGTAAAGACACGGTACATCAAATATCGTGTTGACGGTGCAGCTGAAAGGGCAGGATGTATTGTGCTTAGGCTCCCACCCTACCATTGTGAGCTCAATCCCATTGAGCTCATATGGGCGCAGATGAAACGAGGTGTCGCAGCCAGAAATGCCACATTTAAGCTGGCAGAAGTAGAGGTGCTCCTGAGGGAAGAAGCTGCCAAGGTAACAGCTCAACACTGGGCAAACGCAGTTCAGCATGTGATCAGCATTGAAACAAAGTTCAGGGGAGACGGTGGAGCAAGTGCGCATGTTCAACCTATTATAATCCATCTGGATGAAGATGACATGGACTCCCACAGTGACCTATCTGGTATCGAGTCCTTTGAAGATGTGTAAGGCGGCCAGCTATTCGCCAGTGCCGCCTTTGCCCCTTTCAGTTAGTGTGGAGTGCACAGTTTAGCTTAAGTAGGTGTGTTTCCATAGCTGCAGGAGCAAGAAACTCCATCAGACAGCAGAGAAGACCAGACATGCTGTTTGTGTGCGTTATTAAGACTTATTTCTGGAGTTAACTGAGCTGCCTGTGTGTGCTGCGTAACTTGTTCATGGTTGATTGCTTTGATATGTAGCTATGAGAATCAGAAGATGGAATTGCAGTGTTTCTTTTTTATTTCATTTGCCATTACTGAATGTTGTATGCTGTGTTGTAGAGTCGACAGGGATTTTCCAGTATGACAGTGAGGGTGACAAGTTATTTCAACAATCGATGCATGATATCATTTGCTGTAGTGAACCGAGCGGTGTATTGTGTGGTGCTGGCTCAGGACTGGTTGCCTTGATATGTAGCTATGAGAATCAGAAAAGGCTGTTGCAGTGCTTGGTTTCTGATTTCATTTCTTGCAAGTGTGGTGCAGGAATTAGGCCGAATGAATGCAGTCCTGACAAGACACTGCATGGCAGACGTATCCATAAAAGAAAATTGTACATCTCGAGCTAGAGGAAACCCACACTGTTCCAAACTATTTTCTGGAAGCAGGGCCACGCTTGCACTATGCGATAGTTTTCGCTGCACAGGGAGGATGGCTATTCGCATGTGTAGCATGAGGTGTGTGCAAGCAGAGTCAAGCGAGTTCGCAAATTCACTTCAAGCAGAATCATCTGCAGTGTGTGGCTCTACGGCTCCTTGTGCGACACTATATAAATGGCTATAAAGGCAAGTTTCACCTACAGGAAAAGACGCTAGCTCGAGTTTTCACCCCACGTTTTTTACATTGTTTGGACACTTATGCGTGTATTGGATGCAGAAACAAAGTTGCAAATTAAATGCCTACGTGAAAGCATGTAACTGAACATTGTGTGTCCGTGTGGCTGGCTGAGCCAAGTTGTCTTCTTGTAGAACATTGAGAACAAATAAATCTGTTTAAGTGTCTTATTGCTCGTTTCATTTGCTATGCATAATTCAGCAGTGCGTCTGTTTAGCTGTCTGAGCCAAATCTGACAGGATACAGCAGTGAGGACAAGAAACGTTGCTTCGGTGTTTTATTTCTAATTTGATTCTATTTAGCTATCTGCTGTCTTACGCACGACTTAGGATAAATAGGTTTTATCTGTTGCCTACTCCACTGGATAAAATGCAGAATCACAATGTTAAAAACAATCCCCAAGGCTTTGGGAAGGGGAAACAAGGTTGGTTTCAATCGATCCTCCCATGTGTGGGAATCATTTCATGTAGTGCATATTTGGCGAGATTATAAATTTCCTCCTGAACATATGATCCGATTTTGCCTTTGCATAGCAAGAAAAGTATGATATGCATTGACCAGTTTCAGTGCAGCGATGTGTACCATATGTGTGGTTCCATGCATCAACTCAACCGACATGTCATCAATCAGTGCAGATCACTACGTAACCCTTCAAACAGACTTCATTGCCTGTGTTATGAAGTGGGCATCAATTCATGTTCTGTCATTGTGATTTACACTCCTAATATATGTGTAGACATTGCACGAGTTGAGTTGCGAACAGTCCTGTGGCAAGCAGCAGCTTGCTATTTGACTTGGAGCAGCGAGCTTCTCGCTCCAGCGGCCACTTGTGACGCAACAGTGAGAATGGATGAAATGCTGAGCTGTTTTCCACCCTGAATGCTCTATTTTGAATTTAGAGCACGTGCATGCAGATGACCATTGCAGCAGCAGCTTCAATAATAACACAAGGCGGGCAGTGTCTATATAGCTTCAATAATGCACATCTCAGGCAAGAATTTGATTTGGTGAACAATATGCATGCGCATGTGTAGAAAAAGCTGAAAGGTGGTTTATTTGATTTCAGTGCTGCGTTTCATGTCTTCACATGCATTGTTGCAGCTGGTCATACCGGTGAAATCTAGCTAATGCAATGTCACTATCGCGAACCACAGCTCATTCACAAAGCATAAACGGGACAATGAAATTGAACTTACAGTGGTAACACTCCTGTGGAATCTTAATTATCATAGACAATGCAAACTCAAAGCAGATGCCTATTCGTATTTAATTCACAAAGGTTTTTGTCCGAAACAACAACTTAAGGCACTCCAACAAAAAACAGGCGACAAAAACATACTTGTGGCAATTAACACATTTAACAATGGTATCTCAGCGTAACCGAGAAAAAAAATAGAAAAGGTGGCATATTAAATCCCATCACGTAGCTAAGCTACAGCTCGTACGCATTCACGGTCAAAAAGTGCGAAAATTCTGCTTCTTGTATTTGGCAACTTGATCACAATTTGGGCGAATACGCTTGCGCCCGACATGGACTTGGGACACACGGCTCGACATATATGCTTTAACGAAATGCAGCGCGCGCCGTCGCGTGGCTTGCGTTTCGCCCCGTGCGTACTGTCCATGGCGTTAATAACTTGCTGGCGTAATCTACGAGAAATAAACAAGGAGTTATCGCCCCCTGTCGCAGACACTGGTGCGATAACGTGGGTAGCACAGACACAGGAGGTACTAAACGGTAGAACGGTACTTCACGCTCAAGGCCAAACGCCCGCACAGGATGACGACGACAGCTTCGTATCATACAGCGTACTGCAGTAACTGCAGCGGCGGCTGCTTACCGGCAACGCGAGCGCTCACAAAGCAGAAGAAAAAACACCGTAGCGATTGTCATTACCGAGCATGTTAAGAACACTGCACACAACACACAAACAAGGAATACGACTGAACGGCACTAAAAATCGTCCTCAGAGAGCCCGACGACGCCGACGGTTCGACGCGAACAGCGGAGGCGGCCATTTTGGTAGAAGTCCGGAAGCGCGGAAGAACATGTTTTGTGATTTCTTCCGTGAGCGCGGCGTGGAGGCGGTCTACCGCGACGTCACGTTGATACGGCGACACCATTGGCTGGAAGGGGGTCCTTTGATGAGGAAAAGCCGCACTTTTCTTGAGTTGTATCCGAGTATAGAAGCGACAAAACCTCTGAGCTTGGTCGGAAAATGCACTTGGTCGGAAAAGTACTTGGTCGGAAAATGCACACTATCGTGCACTACACTTTGCACCGCCTCTCCCCACTGTCCGTCCCAGCTCCGATGCCGACGTCGCCAAGTGAGTGCTCACGGATTGAAACGCGACACTGCGAGCCCGTGGCCCCCGCTACATGCAGCGCCGCCCGTGGACGCCCGAGGAAGCTAGGTGTTGCATTGTGGTATACCGTGAGGGTGAGACCGTGTTGACCGTAGGCTTACTGCTTCCGGATGCCAATGAGTGCGACTGTGGTTCCCCGCAGCGACAGCGGGGCGCTGCGAGCCTGGAGCGCTGGAACGCGTTTGTGCGCCTACGGTAGTAGCCCGGCTGTGCGCGCAGCCGATTTTACGACATTGTGTGCGCGCGCTCTTGTTACGCGTGCCCTTCCAATGCGGCACAGTAATGTTCATGTAGTGAACAGTCACGCTCATCTGGATACAAGAAACTTCTGTACGAAGGAACACAAAACTTTATTCCAGGATGTAAACTAAAAAACAGGAAAGACGCCTTTGCAGGCACGTTCGCGTGTGGTGCGGTGCATTAGTACTTCGTCGGCTCTCCTCTATTTTATAGTTTATATCATGGAACAAAGTTGGCTGTTCCTTCGTGCAGTCGCTCGTTTTATTCAGCCAAGGTTGACCGTGCCTTACATGCACATTATCTGTGTCGCATCGGAAGGGCACGCGTAAGAGCGCGCGAGCAGCCAATGTCGGGAAATTGGCTGCGCGGACCGCCATGCTGCGACCACCGGCACTCAAACGCGCTCCTGCGCTCCAGGCTCGCAGCGCACCGCTGTCTCTGCGGGGAACCACAGCCCCGCTTATTGGCAACCGGAAGCAGCAAGCCTACGGTTAAAACGCTCTCATCCTCGTGGTATACCACAATGCAACACCTAGCTTCCACGGGCATCCACGGGGGGCGCTGCATGCATACCGCAGGCCACACGCTCGCAGTGTCGCGTTTCAATCCGTGAGCACTGTACGTGCGGGAGCAGCTCAATGGCATGACTGGCGCGACGAGGGTGGCAGCTCTGCAGCGGGCCAGAGCTGTTCTGGAAGACATCGAGGCTGAAGATGCAGAATCGGGCTGAGGGCGATGACTGAAATAAAGTACAAGGGAAGAGGACCATTTTCTATCTGTTTAGTTACGTCATGCGTTACTTCTAGTTGTGGGGATCCACACTACTCGACAGCTTTGTGAGGGAAAAATGGTTGCTCTTATATAAAAAGTTTGCGTATTGAAATGAAAGCTGATTGTCGCCCTGTCTAAGGGTAACAGACGTACTTCCACAACATCGAGAATTTGGTGCAATCGATTTTACATGCGTTTAAGCCTAATAGATGTTTTTAAGCCTTGCTGGACAAAAATACGTCTGTTGAGAATATATTTGCCCAGTCCGTATTGGTTCCTATCATAATGACCGGATACGCTGCGGCGTTGACAATAAGGCTGAGGTAAGCGCGCACACTGCAAATGCACGGCCTAAGTTGTAAATCAAACGTTAAAGGGGCCCTGAAATACCGTCCGTCGATGCATGGATGTACATGTAACCAAATAAAGCAATGTATTAGCAATCTCCTCCTGCAAGGATTTTGTTAAAGCGATGAGTATTAGCTGAGAAATAGTAAATCAAATACCGCGCAATATCGTCACGCTGTATTTCCTCCTCCTTTCAACTTTTTCTTCGCTGTTGATGGCGCGCCAGCCTTCCCGTTCATGATGCTGCGCTCCTCACCGGTGACGTACTTCCGCTGTTGCGCTCCTCAGACTGCCGTCTGCTCCGGGCAAGCTCTTTCGGCTTTTTCTTCTTTGTTGACACCATGGAAATGGTTCCCGCACTCCGCTCAAGGCTGGAAAAGCGATCCAAAGACCTGGCCGCATGTGTGCGGCCTGGCCTTGCCCTTTCGCGGTGTACGTTACTGCAGTTCGAAGCCGCACGGGGAGAATCGTGCGCTCGTTCCCTTTGATGCACCGCGCACTGTTTATCCAAAAAGTCGTCTCAGGTGTGGCCCGCTAGTGCCGGGTCGTATTTTGCGGCGGTGGTAATTCCAACCGGCGGCATGTGAAAAAGACATTTTAAACCGGCACAAAACCCGTTCACAAAACGCGCCCGATCGGATCGCTTTATCAGTGGCGATGAACGCGAAGGCGAAGAGCAAACCAGCGCCGCACTCGAGCAGCACAAGCTGCACCCATGCGTTGCATTCAACACTGACGGGATAGCGTTTGTTTGCACTTTTTTGGATAGTCGTAAAATGTCCAAGCACTCCGGCACTCCGCTAGCAGATCAGCCAGCGAGTCATTTCGCAAAACATTCCACAGATGGCGCTGTATGCATTAGCGTGTCGCAACGCAAAACTGATGAGACGCTGTACTAAAACTCTCATCGTGGTGTTTACGTAGCGGGACGCAAAAATTCTGCGTTTAGCGTATTCAAAGGCAACAAACGCTGTACTAAAACTCTCTATTAGCAGCAAAATAGCGCGCGTACATAAGGCCGCAACATGGCGGCAAGTAGCGCGAGATGGAAAGAAGATTTTTTGCTTCCGATGAACCACGTTTTTTGCCCCTGTTTTATAAATAAGTCAAGTGGTTAGCACGTCGCCCTCACGCAGCTCTGTATCGCCGTAACATCGCTGACTGTCCGAACGAAGCTTGCAGCTAAGCCAACCGACCGAAGTTGTGTGCGTGGGTGCATCGCCTCCTGTGTTGTGGACGCGTTCGTTTTGCGATGAAATGCGACGTTGTACTTCTGCGGGTGGATAGTGCTTCCCATGGTCTGGATTATCTTTCTCGAGCGACGTACGACTCAACCTCGCGTGGGGTATGTGCAGTGTACCTGGCTAAAAGCCTTTTAGGCTTGCGCGCCAGATTTAAGTGACTTGCTGTTCATCCTCGCAAACCAGGCGCGAGGTGAGTGCCGAATTTACGACGGGCAGGAGGAAGCAACCGATCGTCTGTCAACCGCAGTTCAGTCTTGCAACGCATGTTGTGACGTTGTGTTCGTTCGAAAATGCATCTCTGGATTGTTTTGAAGTTGAATGACTTGTATGCGTCAAACCCGGGCATTCGGCTCAGGGCGTTCTCTGCGATTGCATAAAATAAGTGCCACGGGGCTTCGACGCTTTCTTTATGGTGCGTACTCACGTAAGATAATATCCATGTCATGTTATGGTCGTGTTGCATTCAATACAAACGGTTAAGCGTTTGTTTACACTTGTTTTGTTTGTCGTAAAATGTCCAAGCCCTCCGGCACTCCGCTGGCAGATCAGCCGGCGAGCCGACGCTGAGCAGACGATACATCTCTTTGCCGGAAGTGCGTGAAAAAGCCGCCCAATAGCAGGATGTCTACCCCGTGACGAACATCTGGGAATCGATGACGTAGGCATGTGAAGATGGAGGCGTCCAAAAACACGCAGGGAAGGGTGAGAAAAGGGCGACAAACTTTGCAACAAAAGTGTGAGCTTTCCGCTGCACGTAAAAAAGTAATACTTGGCACAGCTGACGCTGACCACCCAATCTAACGACTGCGCTAGTACATTTAGTGTGCTCAAAACGCCTTTCAGGGCCCCTTTAAGACGGAATGAACGGTCCTCTGTGCACTATGCATACACAGAACAAAGGGCATACAGCCGGTGCGGTGCGATTATGCACCTCAAGTGCCCACTCAAACATCCTGAAATTTAACAAAGCGATACCAGAAATTGCGAAGCAAACATATGGCAACAGCGTGGTCACAAAATTACCTGGCCTGAAGTTTTTCCCTAGCCGCAATTTTTTTTCCACTCTACGGCCGCAATGTGCCCCGCACCGAGCCAGCACGTTACGCAGCAAATCGCTCCAATGCCATAACAAAGAATAGTACTACCCGGGGCGCGTACACACAAAGCATGATTTCACGCGACAAAGAGCGTACTCGGAACACACTCACGCTACACGCAAAACAAGAGCAAATCCAGGTGAACATGGCCTCACGTCCAAAGCTGGCCAACATGGCCTCACGTCCAAAGACTTGAAGAATTCTCCGCTGCGCGTAATGCCTACTCAGAACAAAGGGTGGACGACCGCTGTGAAGCGAATATGCGTTTCTTCGCAGTATATAAAATTACAGAGCGAAAACGAAAACTGCGGGAACTTATCACGCAAAGGAGGAATGACATTGTCCGGGCTTGAAGCTTTCCCATCCAACTGTATGCAACCAAACTTTTCTCCTTTCTGCGTCGTGTTTCTTGGAGGGTATTAGGATAAGTCTTTTGCCATCATTGACTCTATTCGAGCAGCCGAAGTCACAACCCATCGGTATCGCAAAGCAACAAGAAGCGACACCGACGCGACATTCGTTCAAAACGAGCAGCTAATTCTTATGTTGCTATATGCTGGCGGCTCCAGCAAAGCCTTATCCGAAGCTTCAGAGTCAAATATGGCAAGTTGTAAAGGTTTAAAGCCTCACCTAGCCGCGAAGAAGGCAGAAAAAAAAACGACCTAGAGCTACCAACTGACTGCTCCGCTAGCCAATAGGCGTGGCGCGGCGCTGGCCCGGGATAAAGAAAATGCCAAAACACGAAGGAGCGAAGTAGCGTGTGTGAGGGCGAAAGGCTGCGAGATCGTAGATTGGCGCTACTTTAGTTATTTTAGGGGCCTCAATGCGACCGTAATTAGGAGAGGCTATCGCAGGCAACCGTTCATTTTTGGCCTTATTTTTCATTAAATGAAACAGCTATGTCTAATCAAGCGAACATCAATTTCTTAATAAAGGAACACTGCAAATATCACTCTTTTTCTGATGTTTTGCCTCACATATATGTCCCCTTAGTTTTTTGCTCAACAATGTTGACAAGTATGACCATTGCAACCATATTTAGATGTTTAGAAACCTTTACAAACGTTTCGTTCAACTCCTGCTTAACTTTGGCCGGGCAGCTTGAATCGTGGGTCAACAGTCACTGCACTCGTTTCATTGTTTCTGGTTGTTGCTTTGCATGATTGATAGCAGGATTGTTTGACAATAAATTTATCTTTCCAGACAGGCAGAGTTGCGCTCTCGGTGGAGGCCGGCCGGGTGCGTGCTTTCGCCGGCCTGGCCAAGTGACAGACAGGCAGACATACAGACAGACCAAAATCTGTAACCAAATTTCGAAATCCAGATAGACATTGCGTTGCTGCGACTGGAGTGAAGCTAACGAAATAAGATGCTTACTGCGTCTTCGTTATAAACATCGCTTATGTCTGGGACGATTTAAAGGATGAGAGGGTACCATTGCAAAAATAGTGAATCATTACTACTAACTGCATTTATGTTTTCATTAACCCAATTGGTTTCCTATGCTACAAGAATTTCCAGCTCCGCTCTACTTGACCTTGTGTTTGCTAGTAGCTTGCTTCCAGATTGCTCCGTCAGCGTTAAGGATGGGATATCTGATCACCAGTTACTTCTTCTTGAGCGTCCTATTTCGGGTTTGCGATCGTATGTTAAACCTTCTGAGACATTTGTAAGATACTATACGCATGCGGATGATGATGCAGTTATTAGTTATATGGAATCTTTATTCCCTTCCTTTAATGACACAAATGACGTTAATGAGCTGTGGTCAAGGTTTAAGGACATGGTCATTCATTGTGAAAGCACCTACGTGCCTTTAAAGAAAGACATCCCCCTCGCGAGGGGCACGATCAAATGCACAGCATTTCCGAGGGGGTGCGCCGGCAAGTCGTATCTCTTGATCGCGGGACCCGTGTCGCCATCTTTTGGAAGCGCGGGACAACTTGTGGCGCTTTCGAAACAAACGAGAAATGAGTGAAGGATATAAGGCGCGTTCGGTGCATCGAAATCTGTGTCGGTTTCGTGGCTCGGTCGGTTGTGCGCCGGGCACCTTGCGTTCCGCCCGCGGCGTCATGGGTTCGAAACCGGGCGCCGGAAACTGTTATTTCTTCCTGGCTGCGGACTACGACAAGGCGCGCCTGCGGACTACGACAGGGCGCGCATGCGGACTACGACAAGGCGCGCATGCGGACTACGACAGCGCACGCCAACGCCGCGTGACATTGTGAGTTGCTAAAATGCTATGCATTTAAAAGTGTGTTTGCCTGTCGTCTTTAAATACGGCTGAAGAACGCATCAGAAACGTTTCTCACAATCAAGGCGCGAAGTAAACCTGGTGCCCTCTGCCCGATTCCATTGCTCTCCGATCGCCAGTTTATTTGACGCAACTACCGCTGGATGGCGCCGGACAGCAAGCTCGCGCTATTTCACGCATCTACCGCTGGATGGCGCCGGCTAGCAGGCTCGCGCTGGTTATGCGTTGTGCTCATGGAGTATTTTTTCCTCCATGGTGGTTGTGCTCTCTCGGCGGCCGGAGTAGGTGACCTCGTAGTGCTCGTAGTTTCTTTGCAGAGCAGTTTAGGGGCTCGCCTTCTCGTCGTGGCTCGCCCGCTGTTACGCTCCTCGCTGTCAAGCGACTGCCAGAATCAGGCGCCGCAGCGAGATAACGGGCCCAAGTAGAGCCACACGACGGACCGTAGGTGTGTAACAGGAAGGCTTCGTAAAACAAGCGGTTTATAAAGTCATAACCGTTTGAAACTCGTCAAGCGCTGGCGCTTGCCATACACCTCCCCGTTGTTTAGAGCAAAGAAAACTGCGGGTACTTTTAAGGCAAAATATACGTAATTAACCGGCAGCCCCCGCGCTCATTCAGTTAGGAACGCTCGTTGAGTTGGTTTTTACGATAGTGAGCGGAAAATTGGCCGCGTATCTGCTCCTTTCGTTGCAAATGCCGTCAAAAGACGATAGCCTTTATCGGCTTTTGCAAAGTAAATGCCTCCCTTCGCTTTCCCGCTCATCTCTCATGTTGTTCCTCTTGCGTTGCGCTCCTCCCAAGGTAAAGAGGCCAAAGGTTTACTTAAATCATTTTAAATTCCCCGCGTTCCACTGCACCAAACCGGGCGTCTCGATGCGAACGCTGCCGTACGGCGAACCGGGCGAAGACGCGCGTTAATTGAGGCGCCCTACTTCAGCGTTTATAGAACCGCGTTTCCCTACTCCACGTGCGTTGCAAGCAGAACGTGGAACCTATCTAGTGAAACCTTGCGCAACTGTTACCGGTTGATTTCTTAAAATGGCGCCAGAAGCTATAGTGGCGCTGGCGACAGCAGGCGACGGCGGAGTGATTTCTTTTTCTGCAGTTGATGAAGTATTTAATTTCCGAAAAGTCAAGCATGTGTGATTTTTTATAAAGGAACACTGCAAATATCACTTCTGTATTGATTTGTTGTCTCATATTTGCGTAACGTCTTGTTCTTCTTCAACAATGTTGACAAGTATAAACGTTACGCCGGACATAGACGGGTAGATTTAGCTGTGACTATATAAGACTATTGCGCAGACATGGGTTTGCTTTGGCCGGGTGGCTGAATCGAGTCACAGACAGACAGACGGACAGACAGACATACAGACAGACCAAAATTTCTGGGTTTAAGTAGCCCAAGAAAGACTATCGTCTTTAAAAAAGTAGCAGCGCAAAAAAAAAATTGGCGCGTTCCAAACTCCGCAGCAAGGCGCCGGCACATGCAGGATAAAAAGCAAGTACAAAAAAAAAACAGTACTCCCACTGTTGTTGTTTCCGGCAGGTGGCGCGCGAGCAGTGCGAAAGCGGGAAATTTCAAAAGCGTTGGACAAAGCTTCGTTCAATTCATCAGGAGAGGAGTGAGACAGGTTAACGAAAAGTGTGATGAGTGGTAGCAGGGAACGAATAACGGCGCCACAGCCCAATATGGCGAATCACTGCTCTGCACTTCCGACAGCTTTCACGTTCAGTGGAACGGCTTTAATGTTTTGTTTTTTCCGATCGACTTTTTCTCCTGGCTCCCCATTCATTTATATTACTTATTGGCGTTAACCTGCTATAGCCCAGCTAGTGCAGGTTTCTTCCATTTTTTATTTATTTGGTTGATATTGTTAGGGAACTTAAATTTTTTAACGTGGGCATTAGTGGTGACCACCCGCGAAGGGAACATCATCGACTGCATCACCATGCCAAACACAGCTACAAAGCAACCGGGGACTGAAGCCCTCATCCTCGCAATTTGCTGGGGAGAACGAAATGGCCGCGGCCTCAACATCATCACCGATTCGCAAGAGCCAGTGCCAATGCTCGCGGGAGGAACAATACCGCTTGCCCTACGCAGGGTAGTTCCGAAATCACTTAAGCACGTCCGCAACATTACGTGGACCCCCGGACACGAAGGACTGCCGGGTAACGAGGCGGCTAACAGGCGAGCGTGCGACCTCACTCACCACCCCCCTGTGACCGACCCCCTACAATACCCTAGCACCACCACGTACGCTAGTGAATACCTTGAAAACGCCTGAAAAGAGCGGGCTACATGCCCGGTACCATATCGTGAACTAACTGCAGCTGAATCCCAAAAACTTAGATTCATAAATCTCTCTGTGCGAAGATCTTCCCCACACCGGCACCGCGACTACACAGAAGACTGCAGGCAACGTGATGAGGTTGCTACCCTCTTCTACGCCGCGCGGAGCAGGGGAAGGGGCCGAATGTCAAAAGGACCCCCCACTAACTTCAAGAGACTCATGGGAGGACGCCTTCTCCAGCCCCGACTTAGATCCAAAAGGACCTAATCAGTCGGGCGAAGATGGCAGCAGAAGCCACTGGAGGTCTGGACAAACGGTTCCGCCTGTGATTCTCTGATCTTTCTCTCCCCCTCCTGTTTTCTCCATCTTTACTTCAATACAGTTTACTTAGTCAGTCAGTAAAGCACGTAGGCGCGAATAGGGACCCAGGATGTTCCTCTCCGCCCGGCGAGGAGCAACATCCGGGCACCCTAGCCGCGATTAAGTGCGTATGAGTTAAACAACTTTATTTTACAAAATATAGGGGGGGTGGCGATGTGGTTAGAGGTGAAAAATAGTAGAGGGGGACTTGTGGGTGTGGCCCATGGAGCAATGGTGAGGGCCCTGTATGTGTGGGAGATATATTCAAGGGCAAAAAAACCCTAGAGCATTGCGGTTACGGTGAGGTGCCAAAAATCAAAACGAAACTAAAGAAGGAATGCACCAGCGCAAGCTGTCACCGCATTCTCATCAACAAGCACTGGAATCATTGTCACTGTTAATTACCGCTGAAGGGACCAGGAAAACGCAAGAGGAAGACGAGGAGGAAGAAGTAGTCGGCTCGGAGGATGGACTGCCTGGCGGACTCGATGCTCGAGGCGAGTCCTAGGGTTCCAGAAGCCTGTCGTTAGGACGGCGGGGACCCAGGTGTTCTGCGACCGTTGGTAAAGAACGTTCAGACACCACGTCGCCACTGGCAACGCCGTGCCGTTGCGCTGCCTCCAGTGCGCCTGTTCTTCTGAAGATGCCACAGCATCTTCGCTGCCTGACCCTCGCATCTTCAGCAGCTGCGCCTTCATCCGGCTGTCACTTCTGAAGACGTCTGCGTGGCTCGCGCCTTCAAGCTCCACAACGACATCTCCATGCATCGACCACGTGAGACTTTCTAGTCACGAGAACCTTGCATCATACTTTTGTGTGGGGACTATGCCCCTCTTTACGCTAGCTTAATGACGTCGAACTGTAGGTTGTAGGTTTTGTTAAGTGTACGTCTCCTGGTTAGCGTCCGCCCTTGCCCTAACTTGCCGCTCTGCATAAATGTTCGTTTTCCTCGTTCATCGAACCCGCGTCGCATTTTCTTGCTCCTAGCATCTATATCCGCGTCATGTGTTCTCCGTAACCTCAACATCATCACTGCGGTAATATGCTCCTTGAGTGTAATTCCGGGCACTGTGGTGACTATTTTCATGAACGGGAACATCCAGTGCGGATGCAAAGGAGTAGCTGGCGACTGGTAATGCTGCGGCAGGAAGTCACGCACTTCATACGTTTTTTGTGTGCAATGTTACTGGCATAGTATACCAACTCGCCCAATCGTCCCTTTAAGTTGCGTTGTTCCTGCGTACAGGAACAGGTTGCGTACAGTATCGCTCCCTTCAAGTCTTACGCGTTATGTGAGCTTCATTCTTTTTTCTGGCCTTTGCCGTGCCGTCATCAACTTCGCGAGCAGCCATTTTGGTTTGGAAGTGTCGGAGAGCGCTGCATGGCGTTGCGTTGTAGGAAATGCAACGGATAACGCGGGAACAGCGCCGTGATCGCGTTGGTGTTTCATTTAAATCATTACAGCAGGTGCTGACCAAAGCTATAAGTGGATGCTGTGGGCCACTGCGTTCTGCTTCATATGCGAAGGGCCAACGGGTGCTTCGCTTGCCTCGTAAAAGCGAGCGAAGATAAAATGGGACCCGCAAGTGGAACGCGACCGCTGGCATGCGACAGACAACGCCAAGATACGCGAGATGAGTTGCAGACTTGTAAGATACAAAAAATTGCCCCCGCCTCCCCGAAGGGAATCGTGAGGAAGTGCGAATGCATTTCTTGCGCCGAGAGTACACGGCGTAGTAATTCTGCCATCGCCTTGAGAGGCGCAGTACCGGCGAGGGGGAGCTGTCAGGCGAGGGGAGAGGCGCGCGCCGAGGGTGAGTGCAAACCTAACGGGGGGAGAGGCGCGCCAGCTGCAGAGCATGTGACGTCACGGCGCGAGGAGAGGGGGAGCAGACGCAAAGGCGCCAGCGCGCGGTCACGTGGGAGTGTGACGTCACGGCGCGAGGAGCGGTGCGGGAGCCGGCGCGGGCGCGCGCAGCCACGGCGCGGGAGGCGGAGCGCGCGCGGGTCACGTGGGGTGTGACGTCGCTGCGCCGTTGCTACAGACGCTCCTCTCCGCTCCTCGCGCCGTTGCTAGGGGAGAGGAGGAGGAGCAATGCGGACGGCGGATTCAGGGTCGCTTATAAAGTGCATCGCACTTAAAAAGACATTTTCGTTCGTCTTCGCGTCAGCAACCACTGGTTTTGGTGGTTCGTCGGTTGAATGGACCGAGAGACGTGAGTCCTCTTCACCGTCGGCGCAGCTGATTTGAACACAAATGATAATGAAATAGCTAGCGTTATTCGTATGGTGACCAGACGTAGCGTTTGGCCGAAACAGCCCCGTTTTTGAGTTCCGCTTATGCGGTCTCGTCTTTTTGTACAAATGAACAATCATCTGCCGTTTTCGAAGGACTTCATAGTTTCAGAATTGGCGCCAAGCAAATTGATCAAACCAGACGTTTGCCGACTCGTTACAAGAATATTTTACAAATATGACCTTGAGGGGCCATGCAGAAAAAACACAAGTTTGTTTTATTCGAAAGACTTAGTGTTTTATAGTGCCCTCAGCGCTTGTCCGGCCGCAAACGATGCTTTATTCACTCAGAAATTAAGCGTTTTAAGCAAAATTTTCGATTCTCCCGCTAAATCGTGTATTTTCGGGACGTCGACAACGACGTATCCAGAACAGGGCCTTAAAACAAAAGATAGCCTGCTGACCAGGGCTGCTACCATCTCGCAGACGGCCGTTTGGTTATCTTGTTTATCGTCCAGTTTCATAGATGGCGCTGCAATGCCGCTGAAGGCACCTCTGAGGGAATCACAGACATCCTTTCGCGGGAATGGTCTGGTCGGCGCGGACAGCTCAATGTGTGCTCCATCCCAGAGATCACCAGCCGAGGCGGAGAGGTGCGCGCTGCAATTGTGCTGGCCAATGCGAAGCTCAAAAAGTGGTGTCGGAAGACCGGGCAACGTTTCATCGACATGAACAAGATAGAGCTGCCTATCGGCTATGGCAAAGATGGCTTCCACTACAGCGAGGACAGCACACGCCTCATCAGCCGACTCATTGGACAGTCCTTGGTGCGTTTTTTAGATCGGGGAGGCCCACCCCGACTGGGGAAACCAAACCCACTGACAAGGATGCTGTCCAAGGAGGGCCAGCTGCCTGTACAGCATGGGCACAAGCGTGGAGACCCAAAACAAGGTACAGGGGTGATGCACCATACCCAAAAAAGGCCGGTAAACAAAAACCAGCAGAGACGGAAGAGCGGGACAAATCAGCACCAAATGGAGTTGGTTCAGCTCATCGCACAGTCCCTGGAAAGCATCCTAGCCAAGAAATGGCCCACCCAGTAGGAGACACCTGCAACAACACCGATGGCCGAGGGAGCCCACCACCGCCACCGCCATCTCTTCAGCAGGCCACAGCCACCACCGTGAAGCCCCCAACCCAACAGACCAGATACATCCCGCAGAGGGAGGGAGCACCTCCTACTGACCCCCGGAAAAGTGCCCAACAAAAAAGGAAGCGTTCCTGTCGACACCGCACAAAGTGGGCAGGAACGGTAAACATCGGCTTCCTAAACCTGCACGGGGCAAGGAAAGCTTCAAAGTGGGAAGAGCTGTATGCAACTCTTGACCGGGAGGCCATTGCAATCTATGCAGTAACTGAGACGCACCTTCGGGGCTCTGAGGAACCGCCGATACATGGAAGTTGGCATTGGGCGGGTTGCAACCGGGAAGCTGACTGCAGAGGTGGTGGGGTGGGCGTGCTGTGGCGACACGGTGATGCATGGGCGAGATTGGAAGGATCGTGCCGGGAACATCTCTGGATCACCGGAAACATCTTTGGTAAGGCCACGATCATCGGTGTTGTGTACCTAGCTGTCACCCAAGGGCCACACGACGGCAACTGCAGCATACTGCAATGCATAGAACAGGATGTGGCACGGTGGGGAACCAACAAACAAGTGCTCCTGATGGGAGACTTCAATGGGCACATTCAGGCCATCGATGGGTTCCAGGACTATAATGGTAACCTTATGGTTGGCCTGACTGAGAAGCTCTCTCTCGAGATAGCCAACCTGCGAGGAGACTGTGAAGGTGACTTTACGTGGTGTGCTCGCAACAGTCGTAGCTGCATTGACTACGCACTGATATCGTCCTCACTGGCAGCACACATCAGACAGGTCCACATCGACGAAGGCGGCCTCTTCAGCCTGGGGAGTGACCACAATCGCATCAAGCTGTCACTCTCATCGCCCCACCAAAAACATGTGCGACAGCCTCGAAAACCTGCAAAGCGCTATCTGCCGGCACCTGCATACAAAACAGTTGCCAGCGAATTCGAGTGCAGCCCCATCCACGCAGGGAAGGCAACGTACTCGGAGTTTGTCGATGAGCTCAAGAGAATCATGCGCAAGCACGAGGTTCGCACAGGCTCTCGTGGAGGCCCTCAGCGAAAGCGGTGGTGGGACAGGGAAATCAGAGGCCCTTGAAAAGCGGCGTGCGGCGAACCGGGCACACAGGCATGCAGTGAAAAATCTCACAGCCAGTGAATGCCTCCTAGCCTGGGAAGAGTATCTGCGCTGCAAACGAGCAGTGCAACAGCTGGTCCAATGCAAAATCGCAGAAAACGACCAAAGGCAACTGTAGGAGATCACTGCAGCAGGCCGCAGCAGCACCCGGAAGTTTTGGACCTATGTTTCCTCACTCGACCGCAAATCGCCACTGACAAAGCTCCGAGATGAAATGACGGGTGACACAGTGCTTGATATACGTCGGCACCTCCAATCGCATCTTGAGAGAATCTTTGACCATACACCCAACACAGGTTACGTCCAGCACAAAGCCAGCCCGGTAGGAGAGCCGCCAAGTGAACAGGACTCGTACATGGCTGACTGCCAATGGGAAGTGACACCGCTGGCTCTCAAACGTGCTCTTGCTCGCATTGGGGCTCACACGGCAAGCGGACTCGATGGCATCCCTGCGGAACTGGTCAAGTGTCTGGGGGAAGTGGCGCAAGCACACCTTGCAGCAGTCCTCACCGGCATAATCCACGGCGACCCCATCCCAGAGGCATGGCTACTGGGAAAAGTGTCATTAATACCAAAGAAAGGCGGTGACAGCAGCCTTCTCAGGGATCACAGGCCACTCACAGTCACCAGCGTACTGTATAGGCTTTTTGCCCAAGTGCTTAAGGCCTGGATGAGCGCGTGGGCGGAGCAAAGTGGTCACCTGACGGAGCTGCAAAATGGATTTAGACGGGGTCGTCGGGTGGAGGACAACCTGTTTGTACTCTCCCAGTGCATAGACATTGCACGGAAAGAATCCCGCGGCCTGGTGACATGCTTTCTCGACGTCACTAAGGCATATGACAATGTCCCACACGGCCGTATGCTGCAGCACATGACCGACCTGGCTATGCCATCCAAATGGATTGACCTTCTGCGGCGCTTATACACCAGCAACAAGGCAGTGGCATGCTTCGGAGAGGTCCACACGGAGCCAGTGGCAATACACCGGGGACTGAAGCAGGGGTGCCCGCTCTCCCCGCTGCTATACATGCTGTATGTAGCGGGGCTAGAGAAAGCCCTTATTTCGTCGGGACTTGGTTTCACGCTGCCCTATTCTGAAGATGGACTCCCGCAAATGTGGACATACCGGGGCTGGTCTTCGCCGATGACCTTGTCCTGCTCGCTGGAAGTGTGGCTGAGCTACAGGGACTTGTCACCGCCTCGGCTGAGCATCTGTCAACACTGGGACTGGCCTTCAACACGCGCAAGTCAGCGGTCCTGTGCTTCTCCGACCCAGAGGACAAAGCTCGCATTGTGCTGCTGCCTGGCGGGGAAGAAGTTCCACCGATGCACAGCTATTGTTACCTTGGCATCACTTTCAACACCACTGGCGACAAGTATGCTACACACGAGGCTTTACTGAAAGAAAGGTCGAGACGCGCCAGCTGTATCCTGCGCAGACGGTGCTTATGGGGGTGCAACCGATACCTGTTGGTCCGTGACCTGTGGAAGTCGGTGCACGTCCCATGTCTCACCTTTGCGAACGCTGTGGTGTGTGTGTCGGCGCCAACACGGGGGTGGCTCGAGCGTGGTCAGCGAGAGGTGGGCCGCCTTGCCTTGGGCTGCCATGGCCGAGTGGCTGTGGAGGCCATACAGGGTGACTTGGGATGGTCAACATTTGAGGCTCGCGAGGCCACCAGCAAAATTGCATTCGAAGAGCGACTCCGAGTCATGAACGACGAACGCTGGGCGCGGCGACTTTTCCGCTACATGGCATTCAAGGGTGTTCGCACACAGTGGTGCAACCGCCTCTACCACCTCCGTCGAAAATTCGGCTTCACTACAAGCCCGATCGAGGTGGGCCCGCCGCACAAGATCACGGAGAAGGTGCGCTCCAGGGTGAAAGAAGAGGAACGCGCTCACTGGCAGACCACAATGCACCAAAAGTCTACCCTGGAACTGTACCGCAACCACAGGCAAGATATAGGCCGGATGCGTGTCTACGACAACAGCAGCGGCAGCACACTCCTCTTCGAGGCCCGTGCGGGGGCACTGCGCACGCTGCTGTACTGCCGGCACTACGACAGCACACCAGAGGTTCAAGCATCAAAGTGCAGGGCATGCGGCGACCACGAGGAAAGCATGGAGCACCTGGTGCTGCACTGCCACAAGCTGCGCCCACCCGCCAGAGTCAACGCCACTATACAACAGGCGCTAGGGTTCGAGGACGGCGTCGACAATGCCATGGACGTACACACGACGAAAGAGCGACTGCAACTCTGGCAGCGATCGGTTCGGCTGGGTGCGGCTGTGGTGACGGTGCAGTGAACACACGAGTGAACTGCAGTGAATGGTGACAGTGCAGTGGACGTACATACGCATGCAGTGTACCATATGCACAAGACTGCAGGAAAACTGCTACCTTTAGCTTTCTCGCTGGTGGGGACGGTGCAATGACTTTAGGCATTCAGCCGGTTTTTTTTTTCTTTTTATATGTATTTTGTTAACTTTTTCACCTGGCTTGGACATTTCGGTGTCCGCCCGATACAAAGGGTTTCTGGCCACAACGATCATCATCATCATCAGTTGCTGAAGTGCCAGTGTTGAACTTCGCTTCTGGCCACACTTCTATACCTGCCGTATTTTTATTAGGGTTTATACTAATCGTTTCCTAAAACATAGGCTATGACTCGACAAACAAGGTCATGTAAGTGACCGCGCGTTTATGTCAGTTGGTCAGTGTTGTGTCAGACAAGTCCAACGCGTCCGACGTCTGCGTTAAGCAATGTCAGCCGGCAAAGTGCCACACTTACTGCTTCGGTGTTTACGGGATTCGTTCGTAACTTTAATTGTTCACCCCAGAATTCTTACTGTTCCAAAACGAATCCGCCATAAATTTTAGGGCGAATAGCTGGTTTGGCAAATTTGCAAGCCCTGCCTAATTTGCGTTTCCTTTTGCCGGCCTCAGCCAATCGCACAACTGGTCATATGACATCGTAGGTTTTGTTGCGGCAAATGAGCTCGGGGGTCGCATGGCCATTCCCTATGTTATATACTTATATAGCGCATTTTAGCGACGTTTACGTTAGAAGTGGTGTCATGAGGTAATATTTCGAATGAACCAAACTTGTGTTTTGTCTCCATGGCCCCTTTAAGTGCTTTTAAATATTTACAAAGAAAGTAAAACTTAGATTTACTCTTACCCAAGAACGCTTTGAAGTTTATTGCTGAAGGGGACTTTGAAGAGGCATTATTTCACCAATGGACCATCGTCAAGCAAAACGCTGAAAATGAACTAGAAGATTGGAACTGTCCCGGTATATGTTCAGGTATTTCAGTTTCTGAGAAATGAATTGAAGTCCTTAAAAAGATTTCAACAGGGGATGTGCGTCGCAAAACTGGCCCTGTGTTTTCCTGGGACCGCGGCTCTATACAGCGCGTTTGTTTTTTTTTTGTTATTGCGAGCTCGACGTGGACATCAAGCTAAAGTCAAAATTGCGTGCAATGTTGCTTGCGCTGCTGAAATGTCTGTACAAGTGCGAAGAATTTTACAGCTGAGTCTTGCGCAATAAAGTCCGGCTTAAAACAATAAATCTTCGGCAAAATACACCAACAAAGGAACCGAAGCGGGACCTACGAAAGGAATGCGCGTAATTAAACTGTGAGAGGGATTGTTCCCTCGGCCTGAGTGATAGCGCTTTCCCTCTTTACTTCGCGTCTGGAACCACTGCGATAGCTATAGACACTGGACAGCGCCCAGAGGGCGACACGGAACCCGCGACAGCCAGCACCCCCTTGGGCAGAGATGCGCAACACTGGGTCGGTCCCCGCAAACCGGTACGCTGCTGGCTCGGGGGCGCTCCTCTCTTTGCAGCGCGGATGAAGCATATTAGACGCCGATTTTGGGCTTAAAATGAAGTAAGAGATTGTAAAGTAATCCTGCCACATAGTGCATGTGAATGAAGAAGGAGTTATTTGGTTGAACTCGCGTATAGGAAGGCATATAAAAGCCGCATAGGAGTGATGCCCAGATAAGAAACGCTTGTACAGCCTGCCTGCGGGGCAAACCTTTCTCAAGATCAGCATGTTTCGCTTGAAAAGAAAAAGTAGTTTATATTGTTCAATCCACAAGAGAGGAGGCTTTGTCTGCAAATATATCACACGTTGCGCGATGTTTGCGCGCGGGGTATTCCATCCATGTGAGTGCACTTGCATGCGACTGCAGAACTACTAACGGGACCACATGGGAGTTACATATAGGTCTTTGATCCGAATGTGATGCATCATACATGTAACAGTATGAAATTCACGTTTCTTGGGGTATAGCGAAAGTGCGGGCGTTAATAAGTGCCCGCTTCGCCGAGAAACTTTTGGGCTTCCAGTTGTAGCCCAGTACGCTAGTTGCATACATGTAAACACGCCCTGAAAAAGAAACTCTTCACGAGAAGGCTATCACAAGAAATTCCTTTGGGCAGGGATGGGATGGGGCAGGTGTAACCAGGACATCTATTAGGAGTATCGGAATAAATTACGGGATATTCATATTCGGGTATTTTTTTTTTCTCTCCACAACATCGGGTTCGGCAGGAGACCTCCGTTAGGAAGGAATAGTAGCGCTTTTATTACAGTCAACACCTTTGCAAAAAAAGTCACGGGAGAACAATTTAGTTCCCTGAGTACACCCCTCACTGGTCCAGAGTGACCGCAATCACAACGGATGGGATAAATAAAGTTTGTCCTCCTCCTCCTCTTTTCCGAACACAATTTTTTTTCTGTGTACACAATGTTCCAACTTTTATTGCGGCACGTCTTAGCTCTATTTTTCTTTGCTTTTCAGTGGCTTAGAGAAAATTTCATTGTATCTTTTGAAGAAGAGGCGGTGATTTTATGCTATCCAACTGCTCGCGAAACATTTGGGAACGTTAACGCCTACAAGTTTCCGCGCCCCATATGTGATTATATGTATTTAATACAGCGGTATAAGCACGTGGAATATTAGATGAAGCACAGTAGAACCGCTGTGGGATAAAACTACAATACTATAAATGAGCTTGGATGCCCTCTTTATTACCAAATTTAAAGCGCACTTATTGACCGCCTACTAACCTGCCTACTAAGAAGCTGATCGTACACCACGGCAGCATGTAATCCGTTCGCGTAATGTGGGCCTTTCAAGATTCAGTAACCATGCTTGGTATCTGCGAAAAAAAAAACAGAGAAGAAGAATCCGCGGGAGAATGCAAAGCCTTGAACACATGCTTTCCCAGTTGTATTAGCCTACGGCTCGTCAGCGAGGCGACAGCATTTTATAGGCGCCCCGTTTTATTTTGAGGCTTCCCCCGACTATGTAACATTTTGCATGACTTTGTTGCACTATGTAGTACATATACGCGCAAATAACGTTAAAACACACGTTTTTTGAAAATTGGCGTTCACTGGCGCTGAAGGCGGTCCGCGCGGCGGGACCGACCCAGAGTTGCGCGTGTCTGTCGCGGACGGCGCTGCGCTCGCGCGGCAATCTTCGCTGTCCGGAGCCTATAGTTATCGCCAGCGCGGAGCGGCACTGCGTGATTTGCTGGTCGCACCAGATACGCCTTCCATTTCTGCTTTGTTTTTCTGGGTTTTTTTTTTTTAAGTTGCTTTCGAAAAGCCTTCATTGCTGCAACTGCAGGAAAACCGGCCAACAGCCGCTACATGGCCTTAGTGATGTAATTCGAGCCGCCGAAGAATGTCAAGACCAGGAAAGAGAGAAGAATCTTTTGAGCTAGTTTACAAGTTATCTGATGGGCATAGAGCGGTAATTTTTGGCTGAGGTACTTTGCGACCCCTAATTTAAGTACTGGGTGTGTTTGGGTGACTACGTTCTGCAAGCATTTCAGATTTCAAAAAAAGTTGAAAGAAGTGTTGCAGGGTCCCTTTAACACAGAGATTAAATACTTGCCTTGCTACAGCTGAATATTATAATTGCGGAAACCTTCTGTTTTTATGGACGCTATTATTAAACGGCGTCATAGCCATGCATGTACTCTCTATTGGCAGTGAGATGTTTGAGTCTCGCCCCCTGGCTCTAACGTCAGCTAAGGCAAAGAGATTCTCAATATTACCTAGAGCGGAAAGTGTCGCTGCGATCGCACGCCGACATGGGAATTGTGGGTACTGTGCGAATCGGATTGGCAGCAAGTGGCTAGTACAAAGGGCTATGGATTAGGCTTCTCGGCTCAGAAGTGCTTGTTAGTTCTGTTTTCGGTGTGCTTTTCTGTTTTCGGGGTGCCACTTTCTGACATTCAATGGCTATCACAGATATGTCCAAATAACAGCGTGATTAGCACTTAGCGCATGTGCTCGCGTTAGAGGCGACTTTCTTAGGATGAAGGGGTGACCACATGCAGTGACGGCGATAAGCGACGCCGAAAACGTAACTCAAAAGGTACAACAGCAGAGTGTACTGGGTGACAGCGAAAAGCGAAAATAAATTAATACACTGCCGCCAATGTCCTCTGTCCTCGTCGCTACAATTCACTGTATCTCCGCTGCCGCTCGCTTGTGGGCTGCTTCTGGCCAGCAAAAAGCGAGCGAAGGTACCCAATAATTAAACGCATTAATTTTTCCGTTAAACCCATTACACGCATTAATTTTTCCGCACCATCAAAGACGTCTTTTTAGTAGGTTTTGGGATGTTTGGGAGCATCACAAATATCGTCTGGATATTGTTTCCAGGCTGTATGGCATACATTCCCTTCTTCAAAAATTCGCTTTCGTTATGGCTGCGTGCAAGAAGATGCATATTCGCAGCGTACGTTGTTTATTCACATGCAAATAGAATGAGAAGGTTTCCGCTACGCCACCGCGATGGCGCTCCAGGCAACGTACGTTGTCCAGATTACTCGAAGGCGGATTTTGTGCTCCGAATTTCTACCGTAACCAGCGTTATCATAACAATTATGACATGATTACGGTGTTGAAGGTGCGATATACTAGCTAAGGAATGCAATAAATAGTATGCGTGCATATATTACAAGAATCGAAACCGATGAATGTTTGCAAACATATCTGCCGCCCTTTCCAGGCGTAAAGAACAAATCCTCGTCTACTCGGGATGGCGTTCTATGAATCGAAGAAAATTACTCTTACTCTCTTGTCCTGGACTGAGGACCCGGCCCATCAATGAGTTCGTTTTTACTGTTAAATAAAGTTTTCTCCTCCTCCTCCTCCTCCTCTTGAGCGCAGTTTTCCTATGACGCACATCTGAATATTGGGGAGATAAGGCTGTGGGAAATGTACCGAATTTCCCTCCAGGTCTGAACACACATAGTGTTACTGTATCTTTACCACAGACGTTACTTGTTTCGCTCAATAAACCTCCATATTGGTTAGAAGACTGGTATAAACCCAGCACGCGCCTATACACACAGCGGGCTATTTAAAACTCAACCTACAGTTTGTGCCGCCGATAGTGCATGTCGGCAACTTTCAAGCTATTACAACGTACACTGATGTGATATAATACTTTCGATCGTTCGGCGAGGTGGCAAAAACTGTTTTTCCTTACATATGATTACCGGGAATCGTAAAGCTTTCTGCCAAATCCGACATCCCCGCAACGAGGAGGCGGACCGGACTGCACATGCGCTTACCAGCCGCGAAGCGTCCGACAGTCCGAGCCTCCCACCAGGGTTGCAGGTGCCGGAAGAAACGACACCACTCACCACATACAGGGAGATCCTGGAGTGGTACCGACATAGCCGCAGGACCTTTCCCCCACCCCATCCCAAATTAACAAGGAAAGAGTCAGTGGTATATAGACAATTGCAGACGAACTCTCTACTGACCCCAGTGATAGCTAAGCATATATGTCCAGAAATGTATACCAGTGATCTGTGCAAACTGTGTAATAGAGACAGAGCCACGGAGGCCCATGTCTTATGGGACTGCCGAACTCATCCAGAAGAAGCGAAAGGCACCACGCTCCCGCCGCAGCTTACAGCAGCAGCGAGAGATGTCAATTACAACTCGCAACTCCAGGCCGTCCAGCTGGTGATGGCTGCCCTGAACCGTCAACGGCCTGAAAGTGCTCCTCCAACAGAGGACGCGCAAGTAAGCCTTGACAGGGGCCCAGCTATCACGACGTCCTAGGCCGCGTCCCCGCAGCAGGTGTTTTCCCAATAAAGTTGTTTCCTCCTCCTCCGAAGGCCTGGTATTTGTTTTGGTCTTGGATTTTCGCTTTGTCGGTTATAAGCAGCTGGCGGCTCCCTTTGTTCTAAACATTGCTGAACACTGAAGCTGGCGCTTACTCCGACTCTTCGCGCTCCGCACAGGGCCGGCTTCGCAAAAACTGGGGCGGCGCCGGCAATGTTTCTTCCAGAGCGGTATCAAAAACTATACTTTAAATAACGCCTTCAGCTGCTGTATGTGATTTGAAGTGTTTTATTATGATAAAAAGTTACGCAAACGCAAAATCTGGTGCGAACAAGAATCAGACGTCAACCGAGCGCAAAGAAACAGCAGGGAGAGCGAGTCCGAGTGAAGCAGACGACAAATGCGAGAGTCCCTAAGCCGACGTCACGGAGGCGCACTTCGCAGCGCCGCCCGTGGTCGCACTCACCGCCAATAGAAACGACTAGTTGCCATCACTGGTCGCTGTGCTCACTGTAGTTTTCAATGCTTCTGAATTCCGTATTCGATTTCAGCTCCATTTTGAGGACAGTCAGAGCACGGTGTTGGGACTGGGCGTCCCACCTCAGTCACCAAGGTTGTGACCCGCATCCCAGCTTGTCACCGATGTTGGGAATCAGCCATCCCGACGCTGTCTCCGCTCTTGGGACTCGGCCCGCTCACCGCAGCCTCCACTGTTGCGACTGGCCATCCGAGCGCAGTCACCGGTGTAGCGAGGTTGCCTTGCTCCGTCTGCTATTGACGCGGTGCAGAGCAGAGCGATGAAGTTCTTGAGCCGACGAAAAAATTTAAAGCAACATTTATATACAGTATGTACAAGGGTAAGCTAACGTTACATGGCTCGCAACAAAGGCGACAGCACCTCTCCACTCGGTGCCTCTGAATGCGCCGCCGAAGAATGCCGCCGGAGAATGACGACGATAAGTGTTTGCGGTCGGATTTTTATACCCCCGAAGGCTCGTTGTAGCCCCTAGAAGTTTGAATCCCTGCAATCAGGACTCTCTCTGGCTGAAGTTTGAAATCCGACGATTGCTAGAGAGGCGGTTGAGTCAGCCGAGCCGCCAGAATGTGAAAGGGAGGGCGACGCCCACGCCGGCTCCGAGCTGCTGCCCATTGCCAGTCGTTCTCCCGATGCAGGATTCGGCCGCGCCGCCGCGACGCAAACGGAGAGGCGACTCTGCCGCGCGGAAAGTCTGGCCAAGTCGGCTGCGGGAGGCTTGGTCCGGTTCTGAAGAGGCGTGAATCGGCCCCGTTGTTGGCGCGTCGCCCCGTGCAGCGAATTTGGGCCGGGCGCTTTCGCACAACGGGAAACCGCCAGGATGGGCGCCAGTTGGTGAAGCGTGCCGCCGTGCCTACACTTTTCTATTTCTGATGCAACTCCTCTTAATTTCATAACAAGTGCTTAAGCCGCGACTCTTAAACTTATTGATTTAACTGTTTTAGCAGACCCGATCTTGCTCGCAGGAGTATGTACTTTTCATCGGCATGGGTGTTTACATGTGATACGGACATTGGGGTAAAGCAGTAAGGCCGACCCTCACGTAGAGAATGCGGTATTATGCTCTTTTAAAGCGACGCTTCAGTGTCCTCACTGATGCCGCTGTACGCCAATACGCCCAGCAGGAAAGCCAACTTTCTCTGACGACGATGATGAATGATGGTGGGTGAAGTGAAAGGAAAAAACGCTTCCCCTGGCCGGAATCGAACTTGGGTCCCTCGCGTTATGAAGCCGGCGTCGATCTGATTGCTCCATTTCGACGCCCAGCAGCAGATACCGATTCGCGCCATATACACCCCAAACCCGAACGTTCGGCCTACGGAGTGCACAACCGGGAGTTGTTGTGGGTATTCTAGAAAAATGGTGCGTACCTCCGGAGTAGCGCATACTCGCAGTGTATAATTGGCCAACCAAAGAATCCATCCCCAGGAAGCTTCGCGTTTAAGCATTGTCGTCGTTAGACGGACGGGTGCAAGATTTTTACTCGAGATGTTGTTTAGTCTGTAATCTCTTAATTTGGTGTGCAACGTCTTGTTTTGGTGTGCAATCCACCTTGCGTATGTTTTAAATGCAGAGTATTTCAGTAACTCACGATGTCACCCGCGTTGTCCCGTCGTAGTCCGCACCGTCCTTGTCCGCACCCCTCCCCCTACACTATATAAAAGAAAATACTATCCGGCGCCAGGTTTCGATCCCTCGACCCTGCGGGGGGTACGCAATGTGCATGGTGCTCTACCGACTGCGCCACAAAGCCGACACAGAACGGGACGCTATGAACGCGCCTTATATCGTTGACTCATTCAAATTACTGCTGACGAGCGCTCTCTCGTCAGCAGTTGCCACAAGTGCGACTACATTAACGTAACGCAAACTACTTAACGTCGTGCGCCCCCGGAAATGCTCTGCATTTGATCGTGCCCCTCGCGAGGGGGATGTTTATACAGGAACTCCTACTTCTAGCGGACTCCTCGCGCCCTCTTTCTGCCATTGTAGAGACTATGAGGCGGTCTTCGAAGGGCGCCAAATTTTTTTTCTATTTTTCTATTCTATTTCTGTAGCCATTCTCTTTACTCATTGGAAGTGTTGTAACTAACATTCGTGCTATCATGTTTTATTTAACTTTCTTACTCTACTGCTCTTTTTTTATTGCCGTACATCGACATACACAAAACCAACACATTTCAACACAAGACAGCACGAGTTAATACAAAGCCACCACCCTGTTCTTCCGGATGGTGTTGTCGTTAAAAAGTTATTTTAGTGCGGTCAGTGGTTCTACGCGTGCCAACCATTCATGCATATACTCTATGCTTGCACCCTTCTTTTACAGGCATTCTTTCACTGCCCATTCCAGCATTGCTTTTGCATAAAAAGCTGCCAGTTCCTTATAAATAAACTGTTCTGCTTTTTTTATTTCGCAACATAAATGAGTTGAAGAACGCGATGCAGTTTTAGTGTCTGTGAAAGCAAGAAATGTAATAATATGGTTCAAAATTTCTTTTTGTCCCGCCGCGGTGGCTCAGTGGCTAAGGCGTTGCGCTGCTGAGCACGAGGTCGCGGGCTCGATTCCCGGCCGGGGCGGCCGCTTCCCTGGTGGAGGCGAAAAGCAGAAACGCCCGTGTGTACGAGATTTCGGCGCACGTTAAAGATCCCCAGGTGGTCAAAATTAATCCTTAGCCCTCCACTACGGCGCGCCTCATCGCCTGCGTTGCGTTGGCGCGTTAAACCCTACAATCAAACCAATCAAAATTTCTCTCGAGATGCCAAAGAAATGTCCTGTACCCACTGGCCCTGCGCTAACCCAGGAACGTTAGGGTAGTTTTATTAGTCGGCAGATATTATAAGCGTGTAAAGACAGTGCCATATGAATGTGCTCCTATGTATTTTTTTTTAACTTAACCCGGCTTGTCGTAGTAGCTCGGCCGGGGTCACGGTACCTAGCCTCCGCAGTCATACGGCGTCACGCCCCCAAACCGAGGCTTCGAAAAGGTCACCGCTTCCCCTGGTCAGGATCGAACCTGTTCCTTCGCGTTACGAATCCGATGACAAGCACATTGCGCCACAGAGGCAGACGTCACTCCTATGCAAAGTGTTGGGGGTCATCTTTGCGTTACGCCGTTGCCACGGAGGCTGCCGTTGCTATGCTGCAGATAAGTACACAGCTATACGAAATGAGGAAGAACATTCTGAATTAACGCATTAATTACCCCAAATTAACGATAACTCAATCCAGTGTTTCTTTATAGGCCTCATCAGGGATGCTGCGCCCTTTCTTGAGTAACCAAGCAATCGTCGGACGTACGTCGGCCGTGCAACGTACGTCGATTCCGGCTTTAGCGGACGGCCGCTGGACGTTCGTTTTAGCGCCGATGGACATATCACGTACGTCCGCGGGACATCCGGATTTACTTCCGTGCGTCCATTAGGACGTGAGAAGTTATATGTGTTACGGACATTCAGTAAAAATTTACAGAATTCGAATTGTATCTCCCGCGAATACTACACCGCACAACGCCAGCGCGCTGCCGGGCGGATAAGTACAGTTAAACCTAGATGTAACGAAGTTGACAATAGTTCGGAATTTTTCGTTACATGCAGGTTTTTGTTGCATGCAGGTTTCGAGTTAAAGGGACCAACCACCGATTTTTGTCGTGTATATATGTTCTCTAGGTCATATAAAGGCTAGCGTTTTGTATAGTCGGGTAACCACAAGCAATTTATAAACAAATTGGCGGAAATAATTTTTAATTTGGCACTAAACTTTTCGAAATCTGAAGGGCAGCGGCTCGTAGTGTAGAGACTTGACACTACAATACGTGTCCCGGTCACGTGACCTGCAAACCTTGCAGCTACTGAAACTGCTGAAACGTTTATTCACTTATTGAAAACCGTTTAATACAAGCATTTGTATAAGTTCAAATTGTACATGCCTTTTTAAACATTGTTTTGAAAATTTTAAAGACACGCCGCCCGCTGCTGCTGGGTTGCTCTCAGGGTGGCTAACTGAACCTCCATGGCCAGAATCAACGGCGGCGTTCAGAAAACGGACCCAGTGCAGTAGCTTTGACGATTTAGTCTTACTCATGGGCGTTTCGTCTGCCGAAACATTTTTTTTTTTTTTCAGTTTCCAAAAACGCCAACAGAAGCTTTAGAAAAAGGACGCTCCCGGTGAGAATCGAACTGCCAACCTCCACAACATGAAGCCAGCATCTACTTATCGTCCATTCCAACCGATGGCGCCTTCATGCAAAACAGACTAGTGATAAAAAATACACATAAAGGCATCAGAAATACTGCAATTCACAATTTTTTTAGCTTTGGACAAGTTTTTCAGTACCGCTTTTCATCTCCCATACAGACAAATGTATGTTCCTGCGCTACTATATGTCATGGTTGCCAGCATTATTTTTGTGAGTACGGCTCGTAGATAAAAAAATTTCGATTTAAAAAGTTGTAGGGCGTTATCAGCAAAACAGCTTCGCGTTAAGGTGTTTTAAGGGATGCCCTTTCATTCGGGATAGAAAACATACACTACAAAAATCGATTGTCTGTCCCAATAACGCTCGCGGGAATTCAGCAGAAACAAAGCTAGAGCGGTAGACATAAATGAAGGTGAAGTCACCTTTCATGGATTTTTTTCACAGCACAAAACAGCGTGACTTGTACGCTTGCTGCTTTCGGACGAGCTTCATTCCGCGGGGCGCCAAAGAAGCAAGGTCATTTACCCCCGTATGAACAAAGGTAACTCTAACTATCGCTTTCGCCGTCTAACGCTTTTGTGAGCCTTCACGCGCTCTAAGATCCAAACTTAGGCTGAAAGGGTGGCTTTTTTTGCGAACGTAATGCTCTTAACCGCACTCAAAATTGTTGAGAGGGTGCTTGTTTTTTGTTTTTTTACTGCACTTTTTTTACTGCACATTTACTGCACTTCGCAATATCTTTGTAACATAAGGTGTGAATACATTTTTGTATAAAATTGACTGTCATTGCTTCCTATGGAAAGTGCCTTATATTTTGTGAAGTCGTAAGCTCGTCTGTGAACAAAGCTTCGGTAGCGAAGCCGAAGCGTCTTGTTTCTTGCTTTTAAAGTTTTTAAACTCTTTAACTGCTTCTTTTAGCCAGTGTATTCGTTTTGCTTCGCCTTGTATTTCGTGATATGCTTGCATGAACAAATGCTTCTGATGTGTACACATTGGTTGTGAAGAAATGTTTCGAGTGTCTGCAATTAATCGTACTGTTTTTGTTTCCTCTAAAGAATGACATTTTTTTTTCTTGAAATTGCACAGTGTTGTTGCGTATGCTGACATGTAGGGATGGCGAGGCTCGTCAAGCAGTCGTTAATGACTGCTTTTTTTCTTGCCATCTTCAGATTTTTTTTTGCCTGCAAAAAAACTGGAATAAAGTGATTGATTGATTGATACTGTACCAGGGGGCGACATTCTTCTTTCGCGCCGGCGGAGACGGCATGTAAAAGTGCGCGCTTGTCTTGAAAAAACGACACTTTTCGTTTTCTGATAGGAGAAGCCATCACCGACGAACCGATACCACACATAGCAGTGGAGACGTGCGACTACACACCGACAGGACGGCCTAGCACCTCGAAATTCTAGAACCAAAAGTTTACAACCAAAAACCACCCACACAAGTGGAAACGCACGGTAGCTTTAGGTGCTGTCAAAAAAAAACATGAAGAGCAGCTACTGTTGCTACCTGGCATAGTGTTACGCTAACTAAGCAAAACCAGAAGTGGATGCTACGTTAGCCACGGGATGGCACTAGCCGCTCCTTTCTTCATCATCATGGAGACGAATTTAGTTTTTAGGGGATTCCAGACCTTTTCGTTGCTGCTGGCTCCGTACAGTAGTGCTAGTATTCGCAGATTTAGTTCACTTCTCTGGCCGATTTTTGAGTGAAAGTGCAAAAAACAATGACTGATCAGCTTGCAGACTTCGCTACATCAACGTTAACCGCCTCAATGTTTCGTTACGTACAGGTCGCAACCACATAAGCTTCAAGGGGGTGTCAATGAGGAATCGAAAAACTTTGCTAAATACCGAAATTCGTTACATACAGGTTTAACTGTATACACGAACCCGGTAATCTTGCTTCATACGTTATGTTAGCGGTTCTTAATTCTTACATACCCTTCCCCAAAGAGATCATGGTTGGAGTCGGTAAGGTGCTTAATTTTAGTGACACGCAGATGAAATTTGCAATATACGAGTCAGGGCGTTGATGAACAAAATAGTTTTAATTAGATAGCACTGTGCGTTTTTATTTTTTTGCTTTTATACGGAGTTTACGTCATTATTTGATGCTTTGTGATAACTCTGCACGTCCACGGGCGGACGTCCATCAGACATACGGAAATGTATATCCTTTGTACATCCGTTGCTGGATGTCCACAGTACGTCCGCAAATGTACATCCAAACACGGACGAGTGGCCGTCCAAACTTGGCATTAGATGTTCGGCTGTTTTTCGGGCATTCCACGGACTTCGTGGTTGCTTGGGTACTTGTGGTATCAACGCCACGCTGGTACTGAAACTTATCAGAATAGGGCTTCACATTCCCTATAGCAAATCGCTGCTAAGCACTTGTTCCATGTAGTTGTGTTTTATAGGCCGCCCAGGTAATGCAAAAAAAGGTGGTATTATTTTTTTATGTGGCCTATTTTTTGCAGTACAAACTGTGCAGAGTAAAGTTATTTTTTTTACGTTGCAGCTCCACCAAGAATTCTGGAAACTTTCTGCTGGTGCTCATTAACCTCTGAGGCAAAACAGAATACATCGTAAAATAAAGTCACTCAGTGCTTTGTGTTGTCAGTCGTCTTAATTCTGTCTGGTGCTTTTTGCGGTGAGTACTGTCAAAGTGACGAGAAGACATCCACGACGGCTTACGCAACACTTTGCCATTGGAGAAATGTGTCAGAGTGTCAAGATATCAAATTATATCCCCCTTAATTACAGTTAAAGAAACGTAGCACACCGTCAAGTTTTAATGATTTTTAAACAGGGCTATCTGTTGGGTTATTCAGGTTCAGTTTATTGATGGTTTTTAAATCCCTAATCATGGGCTGCACAAACCCTGTCCAACTTAGCAGAAAGCTAAAAACAATGCGAGGGTTACCGCTTCCAATGCACACTCCCAAGGACGTCAGCACCTGGTGTAAAGTAATAAGCAATGAAACACAAATCAAAGACAAAATGACTGGTTCAGTCTGTTTTCTTTTTATTTAGGTAGTTTCCACTTCATCCATTCTGCACCTGTGCTCAAAATTAAAACTACCTTGAATTTTGATCTTGCGCCATCGAAATACATGTCCTGGGGACCCACAGAACTGATTTATTTTACAAAGCTGCGCTCGCACGAGGGAAGTCGCATAGTAAGGGCGAGTGGCATGTAGAGGGGAATGCCAGGCGTTTTTAAGTGGAATCAACGCGCAAAGTGTGTTCGGCTCAACAGACATCTGCAGACGTGCAGTGCTTTATTCGAACCATGATTGCAATAGACACGTGAAGCTCCTGCAGTCCCCACGAAACATCAAAAATGCACTCGCTGTCGCGCATTTAGGTCAACTTTTCGAAGATGACACGATGGATTACATTGTGAGTAATTTTTGAAGGGCACTAGTTTTATGTCCTTAGCAATTTTGGGATAACATGAGCCTCGCGCTGTAGCCAAAATTCGCGCTCGAAATCTTCTCACAATAAACGGCAACTTAGATGACATCACTTGTACTAATAACATTCTGGTACAATCGCGATGCGCGCATGACAACAGCCTCTTAAAAAAGCGAAGCTGAACCTTACTTCATTTGTTCTACATTCTGACACCAGTAGCGGAAGTTTGGGCATTTTTTTTATATTTATCATTAAGTTGCAGACTGAAGATTACCGTAGAAAATTTTTATGTCGGAAGGCGTTACCTTATGAGACCCTAATTGCGAACTTCGTCCCACTGGGAGTCAACCAACATTTTTAGCCCCCTTATTTACCCTCAAGTTTGAAGCGTGCGCCATTTGAATTTTAACTTATACGCTAATTCACACTCTGACGTAACTCCGCACAAAACATCAGCCTACTGTGATCGTACTGTGAACGTCACTTACTCATATAGTGTTCTATGTTTGTTGCCAGCTTGTGAAGCAAAACAAAAAAATGGATGTTACTCTAAATTGTAGACCTTCGGAATGAAATCCCTAATGCTGCACTCTGTCATGAATGGCCAGAGCACGACGCGGGAGCAACCGGCTCTAAGGAAGCTGTTCCATGCTGGCCTTCCCTTGTAGCTAATAGCGGCGCGGTGGGAAGGGGTGGATGGGAGAAACAAAAAGCACACAGCGTTTACTTCCCCTGCACGGTGAGTCACCTCCTATATGGTGTCTATGCTATATTAAGTGTATATATAATATATAGATATCTTATATCTATATAAATTTTGTATCACAATTCTCCGACATGGCCGGCCCACACACATGCTCCGCGCATAACCTTGTGACGGGGAAATCAAACAGAGGCCGAGAGTGTTGAAAAAAGGAGGAAGAAAGGTTGGGAGGGGGCGAATGGTGTAACATCAAGACGCACGCAGCATGGCAGGGCTTTAACCATGGGGATGCACCGGTACACACTGGTTGCACGCACACTCACGCACGCACAAACACTAAGTAAAATAGAAAAACAAGAAAAAAACTGTCACTGGACTCGAACACACGACAACACCGCGGTGTTGTCACGTGACACAAAGATGCTCTGAAACAAACAGACAACCTGCGCAAACATGGAATGTTTTCGAGGTGTAACACCGAGCGTTCAGTTGTTGCAGGACTTGGGTAGAATGTATGTACACGGAATGCCACTGGGGGCAGAGAAAAGAGTCAGTGAACGACATGAAGGAGACAGAAGAAAAGGCATAATAGACTAACGGCAACATGAAATAGTACAACACGACGCTCGCAAAAAAAAAACACACACAAAGTGGTAAGAAGCGAGGAAAGCCGTGTCACGGGGATTTCTTCGTATATATCTTTTTTTTGTCTCATTTTATCGCGAACGCGGAAATACGCGCTCACGGAAGTTGCAACAACAAACTCCTCCACTCGTCAAGCCACCGGGACGTACTCGCGCAAAAATGGCCGCCCTCCGCTGACGCGATCCGGCGTACGCCCGTTGGTCTTTGTGCCGAAAGTGTTCGCAGAGGGCGCCGAAGTCTCAGTCACATTTTCACACGCACATACACACACATGGAAGTGCACCAGAAGGAAACAAGGAGAAAAACAAAAAAAGACGGCACGAGTCCACGGGTGAGCGGGTGAAACTCGGCTACGTGTTAGGCTGCTGCGAGTACCAGGCACCGTTGGGCTTGCCGTACAGGTGAAAGCCGCCCGCGTACAGTTGCTGCTCCTGCGGCGACGCGTAGTCCAGGCTTCCCGGATGAACGAGCACTTGCGGCTTGAGAGGCAGCTCGGCCGCCGACACGTAATGCCTCATGTGCGGCATGGCCGCCGCAGCCGCTACGGCCGCCGCCTCGGAAAAGGCGGGGCTCTCCGTTAGGCCTAGCTTGTTGTCCCGAGGCGACACCGACGAGGGCGGCGTGACGGCGGAGAAGGGTGGCGGGGGCTCGACGTAACCGGCGTAGGGGGGTAGGACGAACGCGTCTGGAGTGGTCCAGGGTCCGTCGGGGGGCGTCGGCACGTCACCGTAGTACGTCGGCCGCGAGGCGGCGGCGGACACGTGCGAGCCGGACCGTATCACCGACTCGCGGTTGACGTACAGCTGCCGAAGCAGCGTCGACGCTGGGAGGGGTCCGCCGTGGGGCGACGCCCCGGCACCCGCGACCCCGGACTGGGGTCCCCCGATCCACTGAATGGCCGCCGACCGCGCCGAGCGCACCTCGGGCAGGTGCTTCTTCATGGCGTCCTCGAGCTCGCGCACAGTGAGCCCTTCGCCGGAGGAAACCTGGCCCCCTCCCCCCTTCCAGGGCCGCGACAGGCCGTCCGGACCGTCGCAGGAGTCGTCGCCGTTCCCTCCGGCGCCGCTCTGCGAGGAAATGGCACCGGTGGACGCGCGACCACCGCTCGCGACGGGATCGTCGACGACGACCAGGGAGGGCTCGGAGACGCGTCCGAACCCGTCCGTGACGGGGGGGAGGCTTCGGGCCGGGCTTGGCGGCTGCAGGCTCGAAGCCCGGCTGCCAGGCCGCGAGCACTTGGGGCTGCTGCGGCTGGAGCCGTGATGCTGAGACTGTTCGTCCGAGCTTCGCTTGCGCGAGCCCTTGGTGCTTGCCGGCGCTGACGGAGCGGCCACCTCGTAGCGGGCGGGACTAGCCGATGTCGACGGGTGCTCGGTGCCCTCCTGCAAGTATCGGTGGAAAGACAAAGCAGAAACCAAGACACTCAAAGACGGCACAATATAGTAGCACAAGAAGGCAAGAAGTATGTCATGCCTGCGATACTTCAGGTATGAAGCTTGATCCGGTGTTGGCACCCCCATTCAACAGCAGGATACCTGTTTAATCTCACTTCCTAACTTTACTGTAAGAAATCTCATTTACTAAGTGTATAGCTAACGTCTTTAAGCGACAAAGGAAAAGCCGGAAGGACAACTACTATTTTTTTTTTACCAGATGTTTCAATTTGCTTTATCCATACAAAGACTGAGCGCTTTGTAACAATAAGATCCTTGGACTGGTCACTATGATCTGTACTTAAGCACACGGGCTCTTTTTTCCTTGTGTTGAAGAATGTTTTTTTCGAAAACAATGCAACAAAGCTCTGCTTGTAAAAAAACATTATCAGGTAGAAAAGCATGCCTTCTAATCGAACCTCACCTTCAAGCTAGCCCTATCGAATCACTCTTTTTTCATACTGCTCACCATTAACAAGTCGAGAGTGGGCACACCTTTTAACTAATAGGAGCCGTGTCTTAAGTAAGCCTGTTCTTCAATATCTTCCTCAGCGATGAGGCAAAGGTTACAAGTCCACGAATTGTAGACGCAGTGACAACAGGATACACCAGGCGACACTTTGACCCGGTAAACTTATCTAAGCTAATGACGCATGCTCTACCAAATGACAAGGTCGCATGCAGCTGAACACTTGATTCCCAAAAGGTCAAACGTATCCTAAGAACTACGCATGCGACTGGCTTGGACAGGTGCTCGCGCCATGCTGGCTCCAATGGCAAAACACGCGTGCGTTTCAGCTGGCAGTGGGAGGAGAGCTGGTGCTCTCTGTTTTTTCTTGGCTGCGAATCGGAGTGCGAGGTGGGGCGTAGGTGCTGGGAGGCGTGCTCTGACAAGGGCAGCATTCAGCATGTAGCGTGTGTGCGAAGCATAAGAGAGTTTCCGCATCTTCTGACCTGGTAGGGGTCCATGTATGAGTGGCAGGGTATCTGAACGTAGTTCAAATCAGACCGCCGCGAGCCCCGAATCTGCGCAGCCATTACATGTAATCGCATGATGAACAGTTGCCTTTTTAGAACGAAGCTTTTTTAGCCTCACTAATGGCGACTGTCCGCGAAAATGAACGGCAGGAAAGTCAACTTTACACTGTGGGAGGGCAGATGTAATGATGGGTTTCCACAAAAGCACATCAAGCGCCTAAAAAACGCTCCTCGTAGCTGGAATTGAACCTTGGTCCCTCGGGTTATGAAACTAACTTCTATCCGGCTGTGCCGTTCGGACACGGTCGAAGCTGTTTGGATTTTGGACTTTGACTTTGAATCAGGTAGCATAGGAGAAAGCTTCGCGTTTTACCCATCTTTCTCTTGAGGAAGGGGCTTTTGTACTATTAATCTACTCCAACAAGGAAGCATTACGGCCGGAGCTTGCACACGCCAAGTACCTGGTATCAGTTCTGCTTCACTAATGTGGTTTCACTGCAGATGAAGAAACCTACGCGAATGTCTGACTTTCTGCTTCAAAGACAGCTTGCCCTTCATATGTTCTATGTTCTTTAATCTTGCTTTCCTTTGACAATTGTGCTACCTGCTTGGAAGGTTTTCACAGTTCATATGAACACGTAATGAAACATTGATATGAGCAGTCCACGCTTTTCCCATTAATATGCCACTAAAAGCAGCTACAAATCATTTCCAAACTTCACATTCACCAATATCTCCAAATACACTACATACAGTGAGAAGTTCTCAATATACATGATTATCTTGCTTGGTTTATGAACAGCTACAAAACTGACATGTTCAGTCAACAATTCGTAAGCCTACACACCTCGATGCATGCCTGCAATAAGCTCTTAGAACTCAACAGCCAAAATATGTCAAACCTCTTAATCCTTCATCAACCACAGCTGGTCTGAGGCCTTTGTGTCAGTTGTTAAGGTACACTCATCTGATCGATGTAGATGTTCGAATTTTTAATGTGCTTTAGGAAATCACAGGAGCGCGACAAATTTGAAAAGTAAGTAATGCTTTCTGTGGCAACATCGTCAAAAACAAAAAAAATATCTGCATATACGGCTAATTTTTTGTTCCCTGTGTTTCTTGTGGTGTTGGAATTAATATTGACAATATGCTGTTGAGTTGAAAGCGGCATTGATAAGCTAGCAGAACCCTTGCTTTGACATTTGCAGTCTCAGGAAAGGGTGTGTGGAAGTGATTAACTGCAGGATTTGTATAGCTGGGAAGAACTGGGAGAATTCACGAGAAGAATACTGGACCGACTTCTCAACAAGGACAATCGAGCCTTGTTCCACTATATTGTATGTTGATCTGTCCATGGAAGGAGGATGGTCCTCCCACTTTGCTCCTCATAATAGTGAAGAGTCAGTCATGATGATGATGCTGATGAATACGATTCCGCTGGCGGCAACAACGGTGATGATGTATCTTAAGGTATGTACGCTGACAAAATTTTGCTTGGCGCCGAGCATACCTCATGTTTGTAAACAGAAGAGAAAGCGGCGCTTCGAAGGCGCAAGAGACCGACCTTGGCGCCCCTGAGCGAGTCGAGCTTCCCCACGGCGCCCAGCTGCGTGAGGTGCTGCTGCTCGGCGGCCGATGGGACGTCCTGACTCCCTCCGCCCAGCGAGGGCGCCGAGGGCGTCGGCGCATCGTGGCTCTTCGGAGACGGCTCAGTGGCACGGGTTCCGGGAGATCTTTCCTCTGCACAGCACAAACATAAGTACATCACTTAGTGAGCTACATACCAATGGTCTCGTGGCCTTTCCCGTCTTGTCTGGGCTTCTCACCAAACCTTGATGAACATATCTAGCTCCTCTGTTGACATTTCAAATAAACAGTGTCTACAGTGCTGCACCACAATACTCCATCTCAGCGCTAGAACCACTACTAGAGTGCTGTATGATGACATTCGGGCTTTTAATGCTGTGTAGGTAATGTGTGTGATGTGTGGCATAAGGGTGTAGCGGTTACTTTCAGCTTCGTGATCCAAAGGGTCGAAGTTCCGGTTCGTCGTTTGTGTGGTTTTCATTTTTTAGCATCGGAGCTGTTTAAGCTTGAGTTCCAGCCATGCCGGGCTTCACTCAAAACTCGGCGCAAAAAAGTGGAGCGGAGAAGAATGATAGGCCAAGACGCGTCAGGGGAAGGGCTCAGGAAGCAAGGAGCCCACGCACAGGTGTAGGGAGTCGCGTCTCGGCGCAGATTTTCTGCTGCGAAGGCGCGCGTGGGCGTTGTGGATTGGCAACGCCTAGTGGTCTTCATTACCAGCAATAACAGCAGCCTTACTAGGAGAAAATGATATAGCTTTGATTGGTGTATGAGAAGCAACTGGAAAACCAATTTAAAAGGTCATAGGAAAGGCCGAATCACAGCTAACAAACAGCCAATATAATGCTAAAGAAGAGCAAAGCTAAAGCTATAAAAAGTCAAGTTGACAGCTGTAGAAAAGACAATGTTAAAGCCACAGAAGAGCCAAGTCACAGCTATAGGAAAGCCAACTTATAGCTACAGAAAAAGCAAAGTTAAAGCTATAAAAATTCAAGTTAATGCTAGTGAAGACCACTAGCTGCGGTGTTTCCTCAGTCTTCGCAACACAAGGTGGCCACATTCTACATTGTTTTTGTCTCTTCAGTTACTATTTTGTTTGGGTTAGGATTTAGTTTTGAAAGTTCTAAATTACTTAGTGTGGTCGTCAGGTCAAGTTATGCTAGGTTAGGTTTTGTTCCATTAAGTTGTGTTAGGTTTGGCCAGGTCACCAATCCACCAATCCAGAATCCAGCCTTTGCGAGACCACTGCACCCTCTATCGGTGGGTCTGGCAACCGGTTTCTCCAAGGCCGCCGGCAGGTCTGGGAACCTGCTCCTACCCCTGCGTGACGCACAACCTTCAGCAGACGGACAAAAAGGCTTGACCTAAAACAGCTCCGCTGTTAAACCATGTCTGGTGTGAGCTCAATAATTACCATCGGGGCCGCTATCCCATCCCCATGCTGTGTTCTGAGGAAAAAACAGGACAAGGAAGAATAGGACTTGGAAGATGGTGGCTTGTACAGGGGTGTTGCCAAGCTGACCAAGTGTACCACCCATTCACCTGCTGCTAGGGTGGTGTGCAATAAAGAAGAAACGTAACATGCCACTGTACGTCGATTTAGCGGCCTATGCTCCCATCGAAGAAATCTAGTACGCGGTTCTCGTCACAACTCACGACAATAGCACAGAGATATACCCTTCACAATGATAGCGGAAAGACATACAATATATTCTGCCACCCCCCCCCCCTTTGATGCAGCGGTGCTGGGTGGGAACAAATTTTGCCCATAACAGCAAACAGACAGGGCTATGAACTCAGGTGCTTGCTGCTTGGTCTCAGCCAGGCAAGGTTCCACCATCTGTATACCGCAGCATTGGCTAATTTGATATACGTGACCTCACATACCTCTGGGTTCATTGTCCGGCGTGGAGCCCCTTTCGGAGTTGCTTGGGTCGTCGGGCTTGATGTCCCCCATGCCTCGCAGTTGGCTGCAGTCCATTACGCAGTGCTCGTACTCCACACCACTGCAAGTGACGTCAAAACAGAAAATTTTTGCGACAACAAAACAGTGTGCCACAAGTGCCCGAAACGAACATGTTCACTTCTTGGGAAGAAAGTAGCATTTTATAAACAAAGATGATTTTCCAAAAGTAAATTTTTTTCCGCCGACCGACAAGACAGTACTTACTTAAACTAACTTATGATCATGTGGTCAGAATTAATGTTTCTGTCAGAAAAACGCAAGAAAATACAATTTATAAGAAGCATGAATGCCACGAAGACCATTCGTTTCAAAGTGTGTAGTTTCGTGCAATGCACCTGCTTTGTATGAATGGCGGCATTATCATAGAAAAATTTGCCTGACATTTGCAGTTGCAATACGCAGCAGCAAATAACCACTGTACTTAAAGCACTTATCTCTCAGCACATATTTAAAACGTCAGATGTTGCGTTTCACTACTCATAACTCTAAGTTCATGGCATAGTCTGGGAACAATGTGTTATGGCATAGTCTGTTTCACTACTCATAACTCTAAGTTCATGGCATAGTCTGGCAACAATGTGTTATGGCATAGTGTGGCAACAATGTGCTGAACCATGATGAACGACGCATGTTTCATCAAGGCAGAGCGCATTATCGCTAGTGATAATGCGCTGTGACACGACAAAACACTGAAGCGTCTGTACAGCTTCAAGGACCCCATCAGTGTCAGCTCTCGAATTGTTGCTTATTGATGGGAGCAGACGATGTCAGGGCAGCCCATACATGATTTTTTGGCAGTGGAAGTTCATACGGTGTTTTTATTGAGATGATTGGCCTTTTAACAAACACTGAGGTAGTCTAATAGACAGCACTTGTGCAAGGATCCTGTTTGTAGTTGAAATCCCATTTGTGTGGTGCCCGCACACTGATGCAGATAAGCTTATGCGTGGTTTTGACAATACACTGCAGATAAAAACAGGCTGCTGAATGGTCGATGACCTATTCAGAATACACACACCATAAAATACTTGCACGCCAGCTTCCTGATAACACGATGCATGGTAACAACAACGTGCAGAGGGATTGGTGCAAAAGTCAAAAGAATGACAGGAAACCAACAGCACTTGCTTGATTGCTGCTTGAGCAGTTACAAATAGTTGGTCTTGTTGGCAAAGGGAACATAATGTAGCGTGGTGCATGTTCGCTTTCTTTTCAGTGCTGTACCATGTATTTGGGCGCCATAGTGGCGAAAAAATTGAGAAAATTCGGATTTACGACGAAGGCGGACATCATTTGGGGGTGGAGGCTGGTGAAGAAAAGTCGTCGGTTGCAGGGGCATTCGGAATACGTTGCAAAACTTTTGACGGGGATAATGTGCGACAAAGCTAGCATAAAAGCGAATGTAGCGCAACCTACCCATTCTGGAGCATTCTCTGTGTATGTTCCTGCAACTGGTTCCACAAAGCAGCTTCACTGCGGCTCCAGATGAGCAGTGTTCGGACACAAGACGACGGCGTTGACAGTGAATTTATAAAGCTAAAAAGAGTCGAGAACTCAGCCAGTTGTTGCAGATTCATGGTGGCGAATCAGCGGGCAATACCAGGACACAACCGGTAAACCAGGGATGTCCGGACTGCGAAGTGGCTTATCTGGACAAATGCTGAGTCTGTGGTTGTTCTGTCCTACGTGATGTATACGTCGTTATTGTTATGGTCCCACCCGCTCTAATATACCTTTTCACTGTGTAATGAGCATTTCAATTGATACTCAGTGCTCATGTTGTTGTCTTCTTCTCTTGTGTCCTGGTTTTGCACACTGTTTCACCAAAATAGATTTATAGAGCTGTCAGCGTTCCCATGAGCCATCCCGAAGGGCGCAACAGCACATCACTTGCCGATGAGGTGCAGACTGTGGTGGATCGCAGCGAGTTGAAGATAGTGGCGAACATCTGATGCCAGAGAAGCGGACCATCATTGTAACCCTGACGAGGTTCCCAAATTTCTACAGCAGCTGAGCTTGCGTCAGCGTTCAGCATGATTCGTCACTGTGGTGGCGCAATGAATGCGCCGGACTTTCACATTTTGACGGCGTCAAAAATCTTGAAGGCAGTCCCATAACCTTCAAGACACCAACAAACACAGGAAGGTCCCAGACTTTTTTCGTGCTAAATCTAGTGCAGTTGTAACTATATTGTGTTCGATATTTTTTTTGTGCTTTCAGGAACAAATCAGTTAGCTACCGCTCGTCACGATCTCGGAAAGCTCTCAGCGATGTGCAGAGTTATCAAATAGCCGTACGATGGGCATATTTTGTATTTCGAATTATCGATATATCGAACTGTTTTGTGATCTCCTAGGAGTTGGATATATCAGGATTTGACCATATTTTTACGGCCATTTGTTCTTTGAAGTTGAACGAGCTTGTACACATACTTCGTCTGCATGGCCCCTTTAAAGGAGCATGATCAAAGTTTTTCAATAGTAAGGAAAACGTCTGTAGTATACCTTTTTAGGCATTCGTAAAAATGCGTGATATTTGGAAAACTTTAAAAACACTAATTTCTCAGTGATGACTTGCCTTGTGGCACCTGCATCATCTGGCTTGAATTGACATAATTAGAATTTGGCCTATGAAGTAAAAGTTTATTTCACTAACAACTCTTCCGCTACTTTCACGACAGCTCAAGTAGTTGTTGCGGAGCATTCGTTAGAAGCAATGCTCGATGAAGACGCTGATTATGATGATGATACTGCCACAGGAGTGGACACAATAAACACCTGACATCTTTTGCAGAACAGTGGTGTTGCTGTAAAACGATAACAAGATAGCTGTCTTCTCTTACCTGAGCACATAGTTAACGCAGATGATGCTTTGTTCCTCCGAGTTCTTGTTGTTGCATATTACAGTTGCACAGGTCTGCATCCATGTGAAGCCGCCATTCTTGTTCATCAGCCGGTAGTAGCCACTCATCACTTGGCCCTTGTTCATCACTGCACGAGAGAGAAATCGAGTTAGGCTTGATATATCAACGATTCAGTATAAGCTAGTTGGTACTGCATGGAGATTGGCAACTTGTACGAAGTAGCACACAAGACAACAACGACAATAATGAAACGACCTGCAGACAGCACGCTTAATTTTGCATGTGTATACTGCAAAACTGCCCAGGAAATAACAGATGATTTTAGAGCGACTGAAGAAATAAAGGACACCTGCGTAAGTGTGCCCTCAAAAAGGCTTCACGAGATCAAAGGCCCTATTTTTAACTTTGCCTGTGCACTGCCATACAAAGAGAGTACATGCAGAAAACTACCGCAACAGATAACAGCACCTGTGTTTAAAAATCCCGCTGACAGCATCTTACAATCGACCAGTGCCCAGGGAATCATAGTACGCAGGGCACACGTGGCTAAGTTCTTATCAGAAATAGAGCTTCAGATGTGTTGGCATATGTCAAATAGTACGCTTCGTCCACGAAGCTGTGCTCAGAAATGTTAATGAAATTTGGCTTTCTTGTGCATCCTGATTTGATCAACTCCACTTCAACGGCAGTTGCGACAATAACAATAACACTGCTCCGTTCATTCGATAGCTTACTGTACCAAACAACTGCTTTCAGGAGGCCAAGCCAGACGACATGGTAACGCCAAATATTAAGTGCGAGTATTATAATTACAATAAAAAATCAAATGCACAAGTGCTTAATCCGAATTTAATAGGATGCATATTTGTCTGTCTCTATAATTTTAGACGCAGATAGTTCCGATATTGACATTTGAGAGTTTTAACCGCTGCCAAGGTAAAGCTTTAGATAAATAAACAACCACCTCACAGCACCAGCGGTTGCACAGCAGCTGATGCAACCTTTGGGCAGTGCTATACAGTATCATAATCTGCACCTAGCGGTTATACTGGAAAAAATATATTGTGTATCTCCTCGCTTCACGGAAAATGTCGTTGAAGGATTATATTCGTCTGCCGCCTCTGCAGCAGCCTTTTCTCTCTTCCCCTCGTTCCGCTGTGCTCTTCCCTCACCCCTTGCTCTTTGCACTATGATTGCTATTGAGGAATGTTCAATCCAATTCAATTTCCCCGCATTCACACTGCTCTCACGCCGTCTCTTGGGACAGCGTCTCTTTTGTGTTTTGCTCTTGTTTTTGCCCTGCTTAGAGCAGCACAAGGTGACAACTTTTGTTTTAGTACTTGCTTTAATCTCACCTCTCCTCGATACCATTTCTAACGCCTTGTTTTTGCCACTTGCAATCGCAAAAACGAACCCAACTTGTATTGAAGAATGCTGGTAGTCTCAGTTATGCACGTACACTTTGCCTCAAATATGCCTGATTGTTCCAATGGTTCTACCTATATATACTTTGTTGTCAAGCATTTGTTCCTGTGTCCAGCTGTCTGGTTGAACTTACTGACAGACAGGCACAAATGAACAGACCAAATTTTTGTGTTCAGGTAGCCCAAGAAAGACCTTTAAAATTACGCGTACGAGTAATGGCAGCGGTTTTAGTAGTTCCGAATGGTCCTGCCAATAGATAACCTCATGTCCAAGAATTTTTTTCACTCGTCTTTGGGCGAGTGGATGAAAATAGTGACAGCCAAACCAAACTTTTGCCCTGCGAAAGCCCAAGAAAGACTATAGCTCTAAAAACGATGCGTATCACCACTTACGGTCCACGTGGCACTTTCGCAGCTTCTGGACGTCCTGTCCGTGGACGAGGGTGTACAGGTTGCGTCCCGCCAGGTCCTCGGGGCTGTAGTCGAGCAGGTCGGCGACGCGGGGCTCGCAGTGGGCGATGCGGAAGTCGAAGCCCAGCCGCGTGACGAACATGTCGCACTCGAGGCGCACCTCGTTCACCGAGGGCGGCGGAAGAGCGATGGCCATGGCCACCATGCCCAGGATCTGCGGCGGCTGCTTGGAGCGGCCGGGGGAGAACGAGTACTGCGGCCGCAGGTGGCACAGCACCAGAACCACCTGCGAGACGTTGGCGCCATCGCCAAACGAATTGGGTCATCAGTAAATGGGTTGCGTGCACGCACCGAAGGAACAGAACAAAAGGCTTTTGCGCAGGGGATGCATTAAAACACACCCTTTATATATGAAAAGTAAAATATTTACGGAATCTCATGGTATACCACATCAGAAAAATTTAGTAGTGAGAGTTGATGCGGTCATCATGTCACGCCGTTCACGCTGCTATCGGGGGTTCTCATTGCGCAAACTGCATAATTTGTTTTGTATATGCCCGCGATTTGTTGCTATCCGGGCAACAGCGTACCCCGTGTAAGACGTGGAGCAAGGCTTCAGTTGTGTTTCTTTCTTGGATAAACAACAATGACTCATCTTTCAGGACAAAAATTTTGCTGCGTTTTTTCAGGGATTCTGGACTAGAGGAAATTTTGTAATTCTTGAATTGCGCGCAAGGCTACATCTGTACACGTTTGCTCGTCGGGTATTTTTTCTTCTCCTTTTCATTTGGCGTTTTCTGCTTCCTCGGCACTATTTGCTCTAGTTTTTACTGAACTTTATTTAGAGTTTAGAGTTTTGCTTGCTGCATTTCATTACGCGTCATTTTCTATTTAACTTTTGCTTTCTCACTAATTGTTGCCTTCCCAATCTCTCACATCCACCTCACTGCATTGTAATCATCTCCATACGGCATATAAAGTACTGCCGCTAGCAGTGCTGACCTCTCCAGCCCACAGTAAAGACCTCTCTCTCTCTCAAATCAACATATCGTAAGATATATTGTCTGAATGTCGTGCCGCTTCCTTCCAGTATCTGCCTCAGCGTTACAGAGAGCCTCACTTTTTTTTCATCATCATCACCAGCCTATCTACACCCACTGCAGGGTAAAGGCCTCTCCCATTAATCTCCAATTACCCCCGTACTGTTCACATTTTTCTTTAGTGCTTGCCAAATGACGAAGAGTCACTGTTTTAACACGTTTCAAGCCTGCAGCAGCAAGTTGAGGGGTAACGAAGCACAGCCTGCCAGCGGCAAGGCCGCCTCGACATGGCTACATTATGTTGGCATCGCTGTGGCATGTGGAGAGTTGTGCGACACGATAGGTGCTTTCTTTATCTCCTACGCAATTTTATCCACATTATGATTCATTCCTCAGAGCCTGCGTCCACAAGTCATGCTATCTCTGGAGCAGTTGTTTCCTGAAAAGCAGACATATACTGCATCGTAGAGTGCAACGTTTAGATCTGTATAATGCTTTCATTGAATAAGAAACCAAAGAGGAAGCTTTTATGCGATGAGTTAAATATTAGGGGGAAGGGCCCGCTTTTGACCGTGCCATTTCACAGCTTTACGCTTACGCTGCCAGAGCATGCTGTCGAAATGGAGTGTAAATGAGTTTTTCTCTGCTTGCTCCTGCCGTCCCTCTACCGCTACAGTGCTAGTAGTAGCATGCATCGACTACAACACTAATATATAGCAACAGTACCACGACAACTCACCCGGTATCCGGAAGACTTGAAGTGGCAGCCTCGCTTCGTAAGAGTAGACTTCATGCGTACGCAGAAGGACCTTTCTAGACCCTTGTAGGCTGCGCTGCTACTGAGAGTCATGACCGGAGCTGCGAATAAGTAGAACAAATCACAAGAGTTACAGCCTTACTGTGGCACTTAAAAAAGGACTGCCCAAGTGTGTCTTAATAGCAAGGGCCATACGAACTCCCTTTTCCTCTACCGTTTTTCTGCAACATTAATAAAGACGGAAATTACTAACAAAGCCCACTCACAGACTACATCCGGAAAGTTGGCCACAACAGTCTCTGCGAATAAATTTTATTCAAACCTGGTGTATGCGTTAAAATCCAAATCACAGTTCCCAAGCTTACTCTCGCTCATAATTGCGATGTATTTGAGCATCAGACGATATTTGGTTGCAACTTAGGTGCATTAACGCTCTATAAATATTCAGCACATCAACGGTTTTGTACTCCATCAACACCGATATACACACCCGACTATCGAAACCTAATCCTGCAATCTGCATGCAGTAGCACGGCGTTTTGGTCATGGCTCATTTGAGTAATTTTCGTGATGCTGTTGATGTGCGGCCCAATAAAAGGACCATTCTTACCCATGCTCTGAATATATGAGCGTAGATATAGCATCGTGCACAATTAAAACACTAAGTTCATAGATGGTTTCAAATAAAGCACTAATTTCAATGGTAAACTGAAGCGTATCGACCATGCAGATGTCTTATGTATGCTGCCTGTTATGCTTTTTTCCGATGTCTCTTAGAGTTGCCGCTACAAGCTTTTTTGTTGTTGGCCCCCACATAACACCGTGGTGGCAAACTGTTCAGACGGCTAACTTGCCTCCCTCTCACAAGGAAATGCCTTTATCAGTCACTACCCCACCCAACATCAATAAATCGAAATGCGTCCATATCAACCACCTGCCCCTGTATCCTGGCAACGTGATTGGCAGAATTCAAGAATTCAAGTCAGTGTAATGGTGTTTTCTCTTCATTTCAAATGAAGGGCTAGAAGCCCACATTCAGATGACTATTATAAATCAATGCGAAGACCTTCTGTTCAGCTAAGCATTTCCTCCAAATCAAAGTTCAGCAGGTGCACTAAAATTAGCCGCGGCGAAATTACCTGCTTTAAGGTGTATTATGGCAACTCGTTACGAGCTCGCGGTAACCAAGTGGAGACTATGTGGTTTTCCAAACCTGGCCTGTCCAAGGAGTTGGGCGTCGAGGATCCGTCGTCCGAGCCTCCGGAGCCGCCTGACGGTGAGGAAACAGACTGGGACAAGTTGATGCCGAGCTGCTCAGCCAGCTCGGCGTGGTCTTGGTGGTGCACGTAATCGAATACGCTGCTTCCCGTCATCTCCACCTGGTGTAAAGGGGAAAAATATCAGCGAAAAATCACATAACGATTACTACACTCCCTAATGCGAAATTCGTGCGCAGCGCGACCTGAGGTTTCTCGGTCACGGCTCATATCTGCTGCGTTTCAGGAAGTGATCGCGTAATCGGCAAACGCAGAGTGGCGCGCACTACTCTGCCGTTACCTTGCAGCGCGTCGCCGCCCCCGAGCATGTTGTGGGGAAATCGCGTTTGAACCTCCCGCACAAATGTCACGTGGCTCGGATGAGCCGGAAGCTTGGGAGGAGCGCCAAAGAAAATGTGAGGAGGAGGAGAAGGTAGTGAGACATATTGCGCCGTGGTGACGCGCTGGGAAATGACGCCTCAACAGCGCGTTCCGCCCTCCCACTCCCACTTCTGTCAGATGCTGCTCATTCGCCTTCTTTCTGCTGGGGTGGCTCGTGCGCTCGCTCGGTTAAGCGGACGCCTTCGTCTTTGCCGCCGCGAAACCCCTGCACCTGGCTCCAAAGTGCTGCACACTAAACGAACACGTTTGTGCAAGCGTCTTCCGCTCCTAGAACCGGTTGGGCAGCTGGAAGACCACCGGATGGGCCTCTTCGGTCCACCCTAGTAGATACTGTGTCGCACCGCATCGTCAATCCGATTGCGCGACACTCGTGTGCCTGCCGCTTAACACACACAGGCGAATTTCGGGAACGGATCGAATCGGTGCCGGTGCGACCTCGGTGGCACGTAATTTAAACCCTTACATTTTAAACCCCTTACACTAAGGCTCAAAGTTTACACAAAAAATCGCATTGTAGTGTTCATTTTGTTTGACTCCAAGAATATTGACAGAATTTGTTCCTAATTTATTCCAAAATAAAATATAAATCGATTTCTGTCTAGCTGCATTGCAGATTTAATTGCATTGGCGCAACCCGTCTGGCTAAACGGGTGGCACCCTCTATTGACCCAGAGATGAAACGCGCAAGTTGCAAGCAGCGCGCTTCGTATTTAGTCGTTACGCGGGCAGATGGTGCGACTACTCCGCACAGTAGTGTAGCGGAAGCATCCACATAAATTGAAAACAGACCATAAGAGACAACTTTCATGCGAAATTGGAGCTTGAGTGTGTGAGCTTTTCAGGTAAAACATGTTTCGATTCAGTACGATAATGATGAGGCACCCTGTACAGCACACACTACAGTTTGTTTGTACCAAGGAGGTTTTTTTTTAACCTCCCTGGTTTGTACTACCAGCCATTTACCGAGCTCTGAACGTAACCGCATCTTTCGAAGTAGTTGTCTTCTTCCTTCCATCATACAATTCAAAAGGCTTGCAGAAGACTTGCCAAAGCGAAGTCTCGTTGAAGCTGAACATTATCAGGGGCTACCTACTCCCTAATTTTTAGAATAGATGAAGCAGCATTTTAATACAAAAAGGGTAAGAGCTTGTTTCGGTCGAGCATTGTTAGTTCTTACCGACCAGTCATTGTGCCGCCGGTTCCTATTAAAGATATGATGCGGTGTACAATGACAAATAAACCATTCGTTGTCTCTCTTAGATGGTCACCTTTTACGTTACTAACTTTGCCAGAGCACAGACTCTGTACTGCTTTCCTGGTACCGACTTCTTTCCAACCAGTTCGCAGCCAATTGTAAGTTGCCAGCAGTGGAGGTTGTGTTACGACACGTGCACTTCCTTAAAGGGTCCATGCAGACAAAATACAAGTTTGTTTTATTCGAAATATGTGGTGCTTTAAAAGGCGCCCAGCGCTTGTCCGGCCACAAACGATGCTTCATTCACTGAGAAATTAATTAATTGAAGTAAAAATATTCATTCTCCCGCCAAACCGTGAGTTTCGTGACGTCTGCCATGACATCACAAGGAAGGGTCTTCAAGCGAAGTTTAAGTGCGCTGTTAGTCTGCAGCGGACTGCGGAGCCTTGTTTGCCATCAGTCCGCCTAGATGGCGCCACCGAATTGCTGCGCACCACTGTCCACCTTTGCTTTGTTTGCGACCGTATTTGCACCTGGCTTGTCCTTACTACGGTAGAATAATCGTTTCGTGAAACATGCGGTATGTTCGAAAAACATGGTCACGCAAGACAATGTCGCTTATGCCAATCGGCGAGTGTTGTGTGTGACAATAACAAATCACCGCACTGCCGTGTAGCTATAACAAGCATAGTGCGCGCAATACCAACAGCCCTACGCCCCGGTACTTATATGTTTACATGTACTTTCGTAACTTCCATTGTTTACCCACCATTTTCCCTGCTATAAAATGACCATGCATTACACTTAAGCTAACATAGCTCCTTTTGCAAGCTTATAAGCCCTTCGTAACTTGCGTTTGCTTTTGCCTGTCTCAGCCAATCACGCGGCTGTGCATATGACGTCACATGTTCTAGTGCGGGAAATGAGCTAGTGAGTCGCATCAGCAGTCTTTTTTTTTTAATCGTATGCTTATTTGAGCGAAGTTTATGTTAAAAGTGGTATCAGTACGATTCTAACGAGGCAATCTTTCGAATGAACCAAACTTGTGTTTTGTCTGCATGGCCTCTTTAAACTTTCCGCAAGGTCAGTTACGGCCTATCATTCTCGTGCACTTAGTTGCACAGTTGTTGGAAGCTAAAGGGAAAACTTCAACTGTTCAGGGGAAAAAAACAGTGAAAAAACACGCTACACACGAGTAGAGGCAAGACAAGGACAATCACTGGTCATCGTGTTCCTGTCCTACGATCATGAGGCCTGCCTTAAAGGGTGCTCCACAGCAAGCACTCTGCGCTGCGGTGAAGCAAACAACACGAAGTCGCCCGCGAGGGAAACTATTACGGCGCTGGCCGATTCCTGACAATTTATGATAATTTATGGCACCTTAGTCAGAATCTGCAAGGCAGCGAAGCCAGTAGCCTCATCCCAATGGATAGATATTTTAGAATATAATCAATTCATTAGGTTACCATAATAATTGATCCGCTTTTTAAGAATAGTCGAGACTACTGACAGCACAACAAAAACGATGAAAACGCGCGCGCAACTGTAAAACTCCTCAATAAAAATAAGACGCCGCCTGGAACACCACCGTACAAACCACAGAATGACAAGAAACCATGTGTCAGTTTCCTTGAAGAAACAATGCTGGAGGGTTAAAATTATACTAGCATTCTCCTGTACCAGACACACGCATAACCAGTGTTAGTAGCGCCATTTGAGTTGGCGAAGAGCAGTTATCAATAGTGGAGGTTTGAACTCACCTGAGAGAGGCCAAGGTAGATGGACACAGTTTCCGAAATGTACAAGAAGCGGCCATCTGCTCCCAGCGCAAAGGTAAAACCATCTAGTGACTGCAAGGTTGCAAACACAGGGATGGGAAGAGAAAATAACCAAATGTCAGCTATACACACCATACACACTTTAAATAGCACACATGCAACAAAACGAACACTCCCACTGCGGCGAAAACTGCCGTTATACGGAACACATTGCAACCATCACGGCTGATTGTTGACTTATTTTCTAGCAATACCTGGTACTTAGTGCACCACTTTCAACGTTAAGTGGTCGGTACAAGTTGAAGAACTGTTTGTTTGAACTCGGAGATGAAATGTTTCGGACTTATCCTTTAGATTGAAGGGCGAAGAGGCCTCGTTTGGTCAGGAACTGAAACATTAAAGCTGGCATTTCTCAGTCCCCTTTTCCTTTCATTTTCTTTCTTGTGACGTAAAGAGAATGGCAGCAAGAGTCTAAAGCAAGCCGAGGCCCTATGTTCAATTTTACTATATCTTCGCAATCTTCCTGAGTGCCTCTTCGTACCAGCTTTCACTTTCGTCGCAAAGATTTCAAGGTAATCAAAAAGAGGTTCTTTCCGTTATCTTGATATGGCAGTTCCCAGACAAAGTGAATAATCAAGCTCTGCCCTTGGTGAAACTTGTTCTTTCGTGATTGGTTCATTGATTGATTGATTGATTGATTGATTGATTGATTGATTGATTGATTGATTGATTGATTGATTGATTGATTGATTGATTGATTGATTGATTGATTGATTGATTGATTGATTGATTGATTGATTGATTGATTGATTGATTGATTGATTGATTGATAATACCATCCACTTTGTAACGGAATGATGATATGTGTCATCTCACCAAAGCACCTGGTGTACCCATGTGTGCTACTCATTTAATTAATTGTAGCACTGCTTCTACCAGCAGGTTGACAGCACAAATTGTTCGACAAATGAATATTTATTCTTTCTCGTAACAGGTAGCAACACCTTCGCGGCACAGGCCTGCATCCGGGGAGACCCCCCGATCTTCAGCGATTGCTGTGGGCGCCCCACCACCGCTGTCTTCTGGACTTCATCCGGGAAACGGGTGTAAACTTGTACCTGTAGGAACTTATGCCAAAGGGCATACTGTCGCAATTTAAAAAAAAAACTGCCCTAGGCAATATTTTCCCCTCTCTACTTTTCGTCAACCAGCATCCAAATGTTCGGTTAGTAACCTCTTGTTTTTTTTTTTTCAGTGTATTGCCTTTAAACCCGAGTGTTTCTATACTGCATGTGTTTTCCTTGTGGGATTGAATGGATCCAGTCACATTGCAACGCAACGTGCCGAATCGTTTCTATTTCACCCCGGAAACCACGGTACACCCCATAACTTAGGGCACACTTCCGCACAAAACTCATCGTTTTCAAGCACCCCGCTCTAGCCTCAAAAGCGAAGTGGTGCACTTTGAGGTAGCAAAGACAGTTCTTTCTGGTATCAAATTTCTATGTCCTGTACATCATTACCCCTTGCACTCAAGGTGAGACGGTCGTATCTGCAACAACACGCTCTACATCCCGTCCAACGTTTGGTTATGTTCGTTTCCGGCCGGACCGTAGTCGGTAAGGCTTTGGCTCCCCAACCGAGAAGACACAGGTTTGACGGCAGCTCCGGTAGCTCTTTTTCGTTATTTTAAGGGGGACACACCTGATCACATTCCTATGGGACATATAATTCATGACTTACGGGCTTCAAAACCATCGTGTAGCGATACAATTTTTTTGGGATATACATGAAAATGTTCTTAACGGTATAGCTTGCTTATTTCAGAAATATATCATTTTTCACCGAAATAAAAAGTAAACAAGAAGCACATATTGGTTTAACTACGTTTTACTAGATGGCGCTAGCTGTCTACCAAGCCAGAGTTTTATTTATTTCAATGCAGACTTGACATATTTTCAAAATCGGCAAACTAGACGGTTTGGAGCATTCTCGTGGATCTACAAGACTATTCGTATTTGTGCACGATGGTTTTTGCTCCCATGGGTCATGAAGTAGTCAGTTCCATAATAATGTCATCAGGTGAGTCCCCCTTAACTGGTTCAGAAGATGCTTCCTACAAACGTAGCCGAAATTCATGTTCATGGGCTAGTAGTGCTTTCGCACTAAAATCCCTTAGTCGCCTACTGCCAACAAACTCCGCGCTCACTCAGTGCGAAACACCGGAAAAAGAAATCCAAAGGGCTTTTGAACTGCCACGTATTTGCATAGCCATTCCCTCAGCGCCAAACCAAGCCTTTAGAGAAAGGATATCGGACAGACTCGGCACGGACGGAGGGCCTCCATTTCTCCTCTCCGAGCGGGTAGCGTCAGAATCAGCAGCGCCGATGCTGCAACCCTCGTCGACGAGGAATACTTCTCGAGCTGCTCAGTATGCCCGTCGCGACGCGCAAGCTAAGCCCGGCAGCAGCCGAGTAAGGCAGTCGAGCTCTCTCTGTTCCTGCGACGCCCGTCAGCACCGTTCTCCTCGTGTGTGTACTTTCCCCGCAGAATCTCTGAGCCTTGCGGGAAAGCCGACGCGCTCCCCGGATTCAGAGAAGAGGAGCGGCAATATTGCGAGCTGGAACCGGGCTTTGTGCAAGCCCAGCGCTTCCTCGTCTGAAACTGAGACGAAGGTACGGTCTCTATTCGAATCGCGCGGGAAGACGCCAGGCCCCGGGTGGCCCAATCTGGGATTCAAACACCACCTTCGCTCGCAGACCCGTAAACGCGAGCGATGCTAGGGGGGCGACAAATACCCAGACGTCTTCGTGGAGCGATAAGAATACAAGCAGCGCTTCGAGAGAGACGCGAAGAATACGGAGGCGGAAGAGAGAAGGAATACGTCTAAAACCTGCGCTGCGACGACACGGCGCGCTCGCGGAAAACGCTGCTTTGTTATACAGTACCCGATCTGAACAAAGGTTCATCCGGGGGTGTTTTATTTTTTGTTGTTTTATCTCAGAGTTGTGTTCTTCTCGTTGTCGCACAGAATTCAGGTCACGTACGTTGGTGCGCAAGCTACGTGACGCACAAAAAAATTTACCTCCTCGAGTCGGATATTTCACGCCGGAACTGAGCCCGGTAGTAGCGAGACTTTAGCATGCCCGGAGAAGAGCGGCTCAAGACGTTTGTCCCAGGAAAAACGAAATGCCTCCGGTTTTGAGAAGTGTCAGGCGCTGCAGGCGAAATTACTACGTACGCCCAGCTGCGCTGAGGGCGCTAATCCTTAGTCTCCACCGCCGTCTGCCCTGACTTCTGGCTGTAACTTTAACCCGAGGTGAAATGTAGAGGTCTGCCCACGAAAGCATCTAGACGCGAATACGCTCAAGCTTAGCGCCATTTTTGGTACGAAGGGAAGCTCCGTTAAAACACAAAATATAGTTTTTCCCGTCTCAAATAGTGCCAGCCTAAATCAGAGCTGTTACGAAGAAACTTTTTAAGCAGAATATATTTCCACGGACTAGACTAATCCCACCGAGCTTTACTTACTGAATCCTAGCCTAACGCAGACGTAGTAGGGAAGAAAAACGCAGCGCTGTGATCCCTTGCGCTGGTTTCTCGAAAAGTGAATACGCATCAACTAACCGAACCTGCCATTTTGACACACACTGGATTGTGGATAGACAAGCGAAAACCGGAAAGATATTTGGGCTAAATTGTTTCAGAGTGTCATTCACTTTATCTGGCTAACTTGTGATATTGCACCCTGTGGCGAGGCTGAATGTTACAATAGTTCTGTTAAGAGTTACACGAAAAACGCGTTTAATCCCATTTATCGTGCTTAACACAAGTATCATGAAATCCAAACTGACCATTCGTTCCACCTATGTATAATGTGGACGCATTAGGTGGTTTGTTAATAAACCACTTAGCTTGTTCGTATCATACATTTGATTTATTGAGTGGTTGATTTATCGAGTGGTTGATTTACTGATTGATTGATTGATTGATTGATTGATTGATTGATTGATTGATTGATTGATTGATTGATTGATTGAGATTGATTGATTGATTGATTGATTGATTGATTGATTGATTGATTGATTGATTGATTGATTGATTGATTGATTGATTGATTGATTGATTGATTGATTGATTGATTGATTGATTGATTGATTGATTGTCCCCACCGTAGCAGGAGGCTAACGCTACGAAGGCGGCTCGAGTTCAGTTCTTTCAGAGTCTTCTTTCACAGTTCAGTTCTTTCACAATAAGTTGAGGGGACGGAGGAGCAAACATCATTTAGGCGAGCCTTAGGCGCTGATGTCTGGGCACCCGCCTGGTGGGGGGTTTCCTCTAGTCCGGGATGCCCTGGCCTGCGCTGGCCACCCGGGCCCTCTCCACCAGGATACGCTGGGAGGGGAGGTCGGAGCTGGTAAGCCGTGCCACCCACTGCTCGTACGTAGGTTGAGGATCAGGAGTGAGCGGCGGGATTTGTTGACACCCCCATACCAGATGGTATAGGGTGCCAGGGTGGGCGAAGTATTTGCAAGGGGCGGGGTACAGGGTGGGGTACACCCTGTACTCCGCCCTGATTGATTGATTTTTGGTAATCGTCGGAATAAGGTGACTTCGGTTCTGGATAGGCGTGGGTGGGTGATGGGTATTGCTGGTGCCCGTGCCGGTGGCGGGCGAGTATGTCGGCGTACCTTCGCAGGGGTGTGGACTTGAGGATACCTTCAGATTGCAAGATATTTCTCTCTTGGGAAATGGCCCGGTGTGTATCGGCGCGGGCAGCGGCGTGTGCCGTCTCATTTCCTTTCATAGATTCGCGGCCACGTGACCAGACAATCTGTAGTTCTGTAAGTTGTTTATTTGTTTTAGAATAACCAATGGTGATAGGGATACTCGTTCAATCAGTAATTTGCCGTATGCAGCTTGGGAGTCGGTCAGTATCACTGTATATAAAGTCTGAGTAAAAAAGATTGGCCGCGTATCTGCTCCTTTCGTTGCAAATGTCGTCAAAAGACGATAGCCTTTGTAGGCATTTGCCAAGGAAATGCCCCCCTTCGCTTTCCCGCTCACCTCTCATGCTGTTCCTGTTCCGTCGTGCTCATCCCAAAGTAAACACACTAAAGGTTTGCTCAAGGCCATTTGAATTTACCGCGTTCCACAGCTACAGGTGGGGTTCCTCGATGCCAGCGCTGCAGTACGGCGGAAACGCGCGTGAATGGAGGCGGCCGACTACAAGGTTTATAGAACCGCGTGGCCGTGCTCCACGTGCGTTCCAAGCAGAACGTGGAACCTAGCTAGTGGAACCTTTCGTTGCTGTTGCCGCGTGATTTTTCATATGCCGCCAGGAGGCGGCGGTATTCTGCAGTAGATGTAGAACATCATTTGCTATCGAAAAACCAAGCACCCAGAAATTTTTTAATAAAGGAACACGGTAAATATCCCTTGTGTACTAATTTCCTGTCTTATATTTGCGTAATGCCTTGTTCTTGTTCAACAAAGTTGACAAGTATGAACCTATAAACCGGGCTTAGACGTTTACATTTGGCTGTGAGTATATAAGACTATTGCGCAGTAAGAATTTTACTTTGGCCGGGTGGCTGAATCGAGTTACAGACAGGCAGACAGACAGACAGACATGCAGACAGACAGACCGAAATTTCTGGGTTTAAGTAGCCCAAGAAAGACTATCGTCTTTAAAAAAATCTCCAGCCGAATTTCGGTGCATTCATCAAATAACCCCAGAATGGTCTGTCTCATTACGCAGCCATCCACTTCATTGTGCCTAAAAGCCGAAGTATTTCACTGGCACCGCGATGTCCCAACTGTTATTAATTTATTTATTTGACGTACAAAGGCTAAAATAGTCTTCATGGTCTAGCTGACTGGAGCAATTAAAACTCACAAGAACAGGAACAAAAACGCACAGAGCGTGATCGTGCAAGTCATTCGCGGAGTTTCGTCGCATGACTCCTCCTTCTAGAAAGCTACTGCAAATGAAATGGACTGCAGCCTTTTGGAAGGAGCTTGAGTATGTGTTCATTCACTGAACCAACGTCTGGTGTCAAAGCCTGTTTCACAGCATATATCGTGGCGTCAAAGGTGACTCGTCAAACAATGCTGAGTTTGCGAATGTAAACCTCGGCTGATAGGTGCCCGTACTATCTATAAGCCCCCTATAACGGAATTTATTTATTCAAAGTTTCTTTTGTCCCTACTTCCGTGTCTACAAAGCCCTTCATACTTGCTTTGAATGAAACACCTTTTACAACGAAGACAGGTTCCCGTCCCGAGGGCTTCACTATAAATAAGGTTTACTGGAAGAAACTGCGCAATGATTGCAGTACTGGACACTTGCAGCCTTCCAGGGGTTGGGTTGTGCGTTTTCAATGCATCCGTTTTCGCATTACATCCAACTGTATGCGTATTTTCGGTGGCGCTGGCTACGCTTCAGTGGGGGGCGTTTCGTCGCCCCCCCCCCCCCCTTCGTTTTTTTAGGGACTGTTGGCGTCTCTTGTCGTCATCGTAATCGTCGTCTCATGTAGTCACGGTACTAAAACACCGAGAAACCTGTTTACGCCTCGCGCTACAACGTAATGCGAGCTAAAAATACACCGGGACACTCGTTGACACCTCGCCCTGGAGCGCTTCGTAACGCGTACTAAAAAAACACCGAGACACTCGTTTACGCCTCGCGGTAGAGAGCTGCGTGCTTCAAAGACAAGAGACTTTTACAGCAAAGCTGTATACCTGTACTCCGCAACGGTTTCATATCCACTGGCAAAAACGCCAAGGCGCCAAGAATACACTTATACACTGCATGCTTCGCCCTTCTCCAGGCTTCACGCTAGTGGAGATGGACCAGGGTCTTTTTTTTTCTTTTCCTTGGGATATGCTTACCTGTAGAATGTGCGTGCCTTGGTGCTGCTCGAAAATGTCCACGGCGAAGTTCGGCATGGACCGTCCCCGCAGTGAAGCTCCTGAAAGACAGCAGATATCGGGGAGGGCTATAGCTTCGAAGTTACGAGCAAAAATAGATACAACCACAGTAAGCGCTTTAGAACACAGAGTAACCCACATACACGGCTATAAATATGCCTTTCGGTGACTGTTTGGTACATCGGACGTAAGCGACGTTCAAAGCCTGAGCCCCTCACGCAGGCGAATAAATACAAACTCAATCGTTAACTCGGTTGATTAGAGCATGCAGTGCTACTCCAGCTTATCCTCGACCGAATTCAAAGTCCCATTTCAGCTGAAAGAGCCGGTTTCACTTTTAAACTCCGGCGAACTCGGTGGTAACGCAATGCTGCGTTTGTGAGTCACGCTGTTCCATCCGGGAGTAAAAACATATGACAACGACGAAAAAACAGGCTTCTACACCATTCGAGCGGGCCAACCCATCACAATGGTGATGCTTTCATTCTAGATTTCCTCCCGATTCGGCCAATGTATGGAGCAAAAAATAAACGAAAAAATAAACGAAATCTTGCGCTCCTTTGGAAAACCACAAAGGCCCTGGCTAAATTGACCCTCAACTCGCTGTTCAACCGAAATAGCACCTGGATATAACTCGCTTCGCGTTGTATAAGGGAAGATCGGCCGCCTTATCGCGGCACCATAGCACAATCGTAAGCTTTTGCCTCAGTACCGGTCTAGCACCCAGCTAGAAGTGTTGCCAGCGAAACGGCAAGCCACAAGCGTTCTCGGTCGCTACATCTCGCTTCGAGGTCAGGCGGCACTGCGCACCTACACTATGGTCGCCCAGGCATAGATGTCCGCGATTGCATTAAACGCGATATTGTGCTCGTTATTCGCTCTTTGTGCGCCAAACCAGTTTTCGCTCCATTGTTTAGGTCGCCATAAAGATATAGTCGTGTCTCCGGCTGCTTATATAATAAACTGTCAGTATCAACGTGGTCCTCCATCCTACGCAGGTTCCACCTCCTTTACGACTGCGCATTTAAACAAATAAAATAACGCTCGCCGGACACGTACTGCCACAAGCGGCGTCAGATCACAACAGCACAAAAGCCGCCATCTAGAAACGAAAAAAAAAAGCTTTCCGTTTCACTTTCTCGGCGGAGTCTGTATTCCGAGAGTTTCTAACTGCGCAGTGGAGCAGCTGAGTACAGCGAGTCCATAGCTTCTGATTAGAAGAGTCTGTCGCCCCCGGGCGCCAAAGCACAATGGAAGAGGCTGCTGGTCCGGCGACCGAATTAAGCGTTACACAGATGGCCACTCTGCACGCGGCGCGCCAAATGGCCGAGATCCCCGCGCCGATCGTCGGACGCGGTTACTTATTCAGCAGCGACCTCTTCGTCAAGCGGGCTCGCCGGAGTTTTCCCGGGCCAGCAGTGTTGATTTCCGCGCCGTTTTGGGGGCTGACCGGGGACCACAGCGCAACAACAGGCGCTCCTCCGTGTCCACCGGAGTCGCCCTAATTGCCCGCTCGTGACTCGGCGCACAAGGGCTTGAAATAAAGATGGGCTTCATTACGGAAGCACCGAGATTGCCCCTTGCTGCCCATAGGGCGCCACTGGGGTGAGTCGGGACCGAAAAAGAGAATAAAGGGACCCAGCCCTGGATGCTTGCTCTTTGGAAGGGACCAACTCCTGCGACACGGAGTCTGAAGCCTAACGGCGTTGATAGGAAGGTAGTGGGTTCGGCTTTCGGCTGCGCAACTTGATGTCACGTCCCCCTGTCACGCGATATGACGTCAAGAAAGAACGCAGGCTAACTGTCCACCAGCGGCGATATCCAACTTCGTAACGGCGGATAACTATTACTTATTGCTTATCAGGCCACAAAGGTAGCAATGTCGATACGAAACTTCGTTGATTGGTTGCGCATTTTTAAGTGCGAATGCACTTCTTAAGCGAGCCTGAATCGTCCGCCGCCGTCGTCCGCATAGCAACAGCTGCGGGTGCGCGCGCTCTTCGTCTTCCCTAGCAACGGGGGGAGATGGGCGCGCGCTACTCTCCTCCTCCTCTCTCCGCTCAGTGACTGCGGGTGTTGGGCGCCTCCTCTCCACTTCGGGCGGGAGAGCTCTCGCTCGCGTAGCGGGCGCTCCGCATTCCGACGCGTGAGGGCGCTCGTGTAGCGGCCGCGTGGCGCGGGAGGGTATTAGTCGAGCGCGCGCCGTCGTCGAGAGCGGTCGCTGGTCCTGCATCTCGATAACGATGATGGCGGACCGGGCAACGGTACCAGTAATAACGAGTGAAATATCTTTCTTTGTAGTTGTGTGCGTGTGTGTAATCTCTCGACTACTCATTAAGATCACGATATCCACCGTAATCGCGCAATCAACAACCGTGCATTCGCACTTACACACTCTCCCCCTCGGGGAAGTGCGAGGGAATTTTTTTTATCGAGAACATAAAATATGGCACTGCCAACTGTTTTCCTTGTTTACTAATAATATCCCTAGAAAACTACTGCTAACCACACCAACTTGTATATCCTTGAAAAGGTGTTAATGGCGATAAGTAGAAAAATCCTGTTAAAGAATTAGAAAAGGCATTAGAAAAGACTCACCACAATGCGATCGTGTTACTAATTCCCGCCGTGAACAAAGCGAATTCGGCGAATGGCAGCAGAAACGTGCATACAATTTGACACGAAAATGCGATCTGCGCTGTGGCCTTAAGCGGTGAAGGACGTCATGATTGCAGTACGTGGCGTCACAGCGAAGTCACTTATGCACATCATCGTCATTCGCCGATATCTCGTTGTTGGCTGCATGTATTGGACACCAGAGGCATTGTGCTGACTATGAACCACAGGATAGTCACAGACTGCATTGGATTATTGGGTTTAATGCGCCAAAGATACACCGTAGTGGAGGGCTCCGTTTTAATCTGCACCGCCTTAGGATATGTCACGTGCGCCGACATCTTGACACACGGGCGTCTTCGCTTTTTTGCCTCCCTCTGAAAAGCAGTCACCGTGGCGGGGAATCTAACCCGCCTTGAAGAAAAGCATTCCGGCTAGCTCGCGTAAGAATAGCATGGCTTGCTCGTCGTTACACAGGGTTATGACCACCAATACTATACTTCCCTCTGATCAGGACTACACAAAGGAGTAACCAACAGTAAAGGTAATCGTGAAATAGCGCGGGAATGACAACCATGGTTAAAGGGACCCTGCAACACTTTCGATATGCGCTTTCACTCTTTCCTTCGCGTGTCGAACCAATGTAAAAGCTATAGCTTTTTTTTTTCAATACCCTCAAGGCAATTGCATCGAAGAGGGGAGTGGGTAAATACATTACAACAAATCAGGAAACTGCAGTACAAACAGCAGAACAGAAGTAGCTATGACCTCTACAAAACAATGTTGTACGGGTCAACAAGGTCGCAATCTTCCTGTTGCGACGAGAGAAGGGCGGCTGAGGTTTGCATGGGTGACAATTTTTGGCATTCATTGCAAATATGACAAAAAAATACATACACTGGACAAGTGAAATTCGCAGAAATCAATGCAACGTTATACAGAATCAAATGGCCTAAAATATAATATTAGACATAGCGGTACGAAACAAATCGGGGTTGCTAATTGTAGCAATATTAGAAGGAAGGTGGTTCCAGTCGCTATAGGTATGCGGAATGAAGGAATGAAAACAGGCCTTAGTGTTGCAAGAAGCAACGCCAACTTTATGAACATGGTCTAAACGCGAAGATATGTATGAAGCTATCGCCAGCACGGAGCGGCACTGCGTTATTTGCTCGCCGATCCAGATACGCCTTCCATTTCTGCTTTGTATTTGGCTCTTTTTTTAAAAGTTGCTATCGAAAAGCGTTCCTTGCTGCAACTGAAGGAAAACCGGCCAACAGCCGCTACATGGCCTCAGTGGCGTAATTAGAGCCGTCGAAGACCGGCAAGACCTTGGAAAGAGAGAAAAATCTTTTGAGCGAGTTTACAAGTTATCTGGTGGGCATAGAGCAGTAATTTTTGGCTGAGGTACTTCGCGACCCCCTAACCTAAGTACTGGGTTTTTTTTTTTTTTTGTGGCTACGTTCTTCCAGCATTAAACTTTTCAAAAAAGTTGAAAAAAGTGCTGCAGTGTCCCTTTAAGAAGAGAAACAACAAAGCGCAAGGTTGACTCCTTATCGAGCTGTTTGTTTATTTTATGTGCTGTTTATTTTTGTTCTTTTTTTTTTGGCGAGGTTCAATCAAGCTAGGCGAAGGCTCGCTGTTCCGATTAGAAACGCTGCTGCAAAACAAAGCCCTGCGGCACGCAGGGAACGCCCACACTTTCGAGGCAGGACAACAACAAACAGGACTCGGTTGCTCTGCGCACGGTCACGCGCGCGCGACGGATTTGGAGTCCGCCGCGCCCAGACACAAACACCAGGACAACGTAGACAACGAAACCAAAAGCGCGACTGAGAAAAAAAGAGAGGGAAAAGACTGGCTGATTCTAGGGCCGGGCACGTCCTGTGGTGGACCCAGTTCGCCCCAACGCAACCCAACATAGCAACGCACGCTGGCCAGCCAGTGACACCGCAGGACGAAGAAAAGGAAAAAAGAAAATGCTCGAAAACGGGCTGAAAAAACAGTGGCAGAGAGAGGGAAAGAGAGATAAGCGAGAGTGGAGCGAAATGGCCAGACAAGGAGATCAAAGAGCGGCGGCCGGCATTACATTTACAGCCGTTCACGCCAGCGGTCGAGGCGCGACCGTATTATAGGCGTGCGGTCACAGCGGCGACGGGCAGTTCCCGCAAGCTACTGAAGACCCCACTCCCAGTTTTTTTTCCCCTTTGTGTTTGTGCGTCCTCTTTTTTCTTCGCTCTCTTTTCGACATTCCGCTTCCTTTACCACGCCGGACGTGGGGTACGTTTGCGAGCTTCAACTCCATTCGCGTTATGTTGGGCTACTTTTTAACTGGAAGCGAATAACATTTTTTTTTTCTTCTGGTTCTCCTTTTTAACCATATTTTTCCAGCGCCTACAAGCGAACCTTTGGTAGGTGAAGTGGTGTGGCGAGTAGTCAGGGCTAGCGCGGAGCATGCAGCCGGCGCCAACGCCGGACTCCCGTGGGATTCAGATCCCAATTAAAGCGAATCCTCCGAATCGGCCGGCCGGCTGGCCGGGCGGGTCGCTGGTCAAGTGCCTTCTGTATCTCTCCCACTCACTCCACCCGGCAGACACGCTGCGAGTATGCCTGGAGGCTGTTATCCCTCTCTCCATGCCATAGGCGCCGAGAGCCCTTAGCCGCACTGGCGCAATGCAGTTTCGGCCAATCGGAAGGCGCCGAATGAGACAGTGGGGACACGCAGTGACGACACAGTTCTCCGACCTTATGCTGTGTCGGCGGTCCAGCCTCATCGCACATCACGCACCGTCGGGCGGCGCCGATGAAAAATCTGCCCGGTGTCCGGCAATGCCTGGAACTGGGCGCGCTTCTTTTTATCGCCACTGGGGAGTCACTCCCAATCGTGGAGAAAGGGGCCGCGGTGCATCATCGCCGCCCCCCGACGCACGTACGTGAGCCGAACGAAAAATGGGAGTTGAAAAAAAAAAAGTGGCTACATTTTGCGGTCATCATCGACGGCTTTATGTGCGCCTGCGATTAGCGATTCGATCATCGCGACATATCAGTGTGTGTGTTGTATGTAAAAAACAACGTATTTTGATATTGTGTTTCTGAAAGTGTTGTCACAAGGTTGTTGTGAAATAATAAAATTAGATATCTGAACATTTGCTTACGCGTGCACCTTCGATCGAAATGGAGAACGGTGTCCAGATTTCGTTTTCGTAGAGTACAGTCCAATGTAAGAAGCCGCTGTCTTTAAAGAAAAGCGGGATCACTCACAAGACCGCTGTTTGTAGTTTCCTTCACTTTGTATAGGGAGGAATTAAACGCCGCAACACTTCCACAGTCAACCCCAATTATCCTCATTGCGTTCTTCACTGACGCATGTAAAGTAAAAAACGCTGCCGCCTCTGTGTCTCTGTCTATTGGGAGAGATGTTAGCACGATCCCGTTGATTATAGTTCCCGTTGATCACAGGAAGGATTAAACAATCTTTTTTTATCGAGGTGGAGGCGAAGGAGAACATCACGGTGCAACTCTCTCCCAGCATCTTACGCGATTGAACAGTGGTATAAAAGGCCAGTGTCCGGTGTTTCGCGCAATACCCTATTCCAGCTTCTTATGCCGCCCCCGAGGATAGTAAACAGCATAAACTTCCACTGTGCGCACGCGCTTCACTGTAAGAAATAGAAAGAGCGAGAAAATTCGACAGCTACTGTATACTTGGCTATTCATTTTTTGCCGCCAAATGCTGTTGCCATGCCAGAACAAGAGACGCTTGCCAAAACTAAAAATTTTATTTCTCCCACAATTGCTAAGCAATGACAACGAGGGTATTCAATCAATATTGGAGCATGCGAAGTTTATTTCGTGAAGTCAGCTCCACAGATAACAAACACATATAAATTAGGGGAGCGACAAACAAGATTTAAAATAGATGAACGACACACAAACTAAAACACTGTAAAGAAACATTTATTTTGCGTTCCTAAAAATATAAATATGAAGGATTCAGGAAGCAGAAAAAGGAAAACGACGCTATCTTGTTAGCCATAGCTGTGGGCCACACTGCAGTTTGTGTAATGCCCATTCCATACTAGAAACACACACACACACAAAAGACGATGAGAGGCAGTGATGCCTACCACGAGAGGGCGCGAACCGAACATACCAAGAAGTGGCACAAAAAACACGGCAGAGGTACGGTTCGAGGGTACTCCTGCCCCGACAGGCGCGGGAAGAAAATAGACTTTGAAAAGAGCAGTGGGAAAACCGAACAACGCTCCCCGGTGAATAAAAGAACGGCGCGGCCGGTGTCTATAACGACATCAAGGTCTCCCACGCCGCCTCAAGACCTCGAGGACACGCGGACACCAAAGGCACACAGCCGGCCCTTTCTGCAAAAAATAGAGACGATGCACAACAAGCAGGGCGGACTGACTCCGTTCCACAAAGGAAGAATAACAAAGCCAACATAAAAAATAACTCACGTCACCGAGAAGGACGGTAATCAAAGCCAAAGCAAATACGCCGCAAAAGAAGACGGGAGGAGTAGGCGGAGGGCCCTCCTGTCCCCTGGAGCCATAACTGAACCGGCTGCCTCTTCTCGCCCTGATCAACATGGGCCGGCTGGAATGCCGACACCACGCTGCCACAAACACGTCACCGAGTCGCATCGTCAGCGGGGACACAAACACAAATAACCTGGCGCCGAAACGTGGAAAACGAAACTAATACAGAGCGAAGGAAACGAAAAGTGCGTTTTGCGGAAAGCAAAAGTTGTAGAAAGAGTGGCTTCGACTGGGGCCAAATTGAATTTCTCCTCTAAAATAAGAACGAACTTGGGGGAGTAGAGTGTTGATGGGAACCTGACGCGCAAAGAGAAAATTTCGCGTATCTCCTTTCTTTATTTTTTCTTTGAGGGGGACTGTAGGGACAGGCCAAGGGGGAGAAGAATGAACAGGGTGGAAAACTTTCTTCCCTTAATGTATACCAAAGCATCTGCAGTATGGCATACAAGTCTACGGAAAAGGTCACCCACCAGAGCTTGTGCTTAGTGATAAGCAAAAAAAAAGCGCGTGTGACTACCTCTCCTTCGATATTGGACGATCATCAGAAATTTCCCGTCTGTCCCCGTTCATTTTCAATTTCTTCCGGTTCCATTTTCTTCGGGTCTAACCAACAAAGGTGATTTGCCCTGTAAAGGGTGCACCACCACACCAAGACCCTTTTGCAGGAAAAGCAAGCTTTACAGGCAGCGGGCATTGTTGCTCGTCCTGGAGAGCCGGAGTAATGTGATGCGCTGGCAAAAACGTGCGCACCGTAAGCACAGAGGACGAAGCGTGATCGAGGCAAACGAGGACAGAAAAGAGAGTTTGGGGAGAGCCGGTGGCAGCGGGTGCGCCGAGGGGCGGGCTCCCGTGTCCTAAGTCACGTTCCGTCCATTCGGCTCTTTTTACGGAGTGCCGCACCGGCTGTCTTAACAAATAGCCACCCAAGCTCGCGTCGCTGCGTTCGCTTTGTTTTTCCTCGCCCCCCAAGCACTGTCCCGGCCCTCCCGCGTCCTCCTCATGATTCTCTAACTGTCGCCGCGTCCGCGGCGAGTACGAAGTAAACCTAGCAAGCCATGGCATAAATCACTGTGTGGGCAGCGCGGAAAGTAAAAGGGACTCGCGAGCGACTTGCGCGCCGTAATGGAAGCTCCGCGTGCTTTTAGTTCGATCAGGTTTCGAATTACCGGATAAAATTGAACTTTCCCGGCCAGCCTCTGGTAAAGCTAATCCCTTGTTCATCCGGTATTCACGCTTTCGACAAAAAAAAGATAGCAAGTTCGGCCGCGGAACACCCGCACATTGTGACAGTGGAGTGCGAGAATACGTTAACGTAAACGGCGGTTGATCTCTCCCCGATAAATCATCAGCGTGGTTGTGTCCACTTCACGACGAAGGACCTTCCATAGGTCACAAGAAGGCTGTGGCCGAGTACTAAACCACGGCGGCCAAACGATCTTCCGGTGAGGGAATGCTGTTGGCGTACCAGAGGGCCTTCTTAGTATAGTTTCCCTATCTCCTCGACACTCACCGGTACGCGGTGATATTTATTTATTTATCCAGCGGATCAGGCAGTGCTCCAGACCTAACTATAAAATAAAGACGTCTCTGCCATCGAAAAAGACATTCGGATGAGACATCGCTCCCATAAGAGTTGATCAAGGCTCTGCCAACTTTCCTGATAAAAAGGCAATGGAATGCCCAAAATGCGAGAATGAACCCACCGACCAAAGAAGCAAGTAAGCTCACATCCAAACAAACCAGCGGTTTAGAGGACAGTTGAGGACGCGTCCAATTAACGTGACGCTGCGAAGCAGGGGGACTAAGCGGTCATTAGAACTGGCGATTAAGCGGTTGCATGATTAATAAATCGACGTCGCGGGAGCAGAGCAACATGGGCGCCATCCGCTTCCAAAATGTGCGCGGAATTACTGTAGGAGGCTTCGTTGAGTTGTTGCCGTTTTACCTCCGCTCAACGTTCATCCAGTTTGAATATTCTATTTACATTCAAAAGAAGGATGCCTGCATCATTTGTTGCATCGCGCGTATTTTGAGCGACGTTTTGCTTGCGCGGCATGACAGAAACATCGAAGCATCCTTGAAAGACACCGTTTCGGTAGCACCGCTCCAGTCCCCCGGCGACTCCCTCTTCATCTGTAACGTTGGCCATAAAAAGCAGTCACAAGTCACCAGAACCTTCTGCACGTCTACCGCCGAAAAGTTGGAAGACTTCGTACTAACGTAGCAGGTCCCTGAAACAACGGGCTCCTGTTCTTAGATCTGAGATTGTACCTGGACGATACAGGTCTTTATTATCAGAAAGGTTTCACGCCATTCACGTCTGCCCATTCCAAGGTTAAAAAGCGAGTACTGGCAATGACTGCACTGAAGAAGTTACTGTGAAGATCCCGCTGTCAGCCCATCCATGGCAGTCTCGGCGACCAAACAGAGCGAGTCTGTTTCGCTGGTTTCCCCAATACGTTTTTATGCAGCATCGGTCACAAGCTTTTGAGACACCTGCGGAGACCACAAACTGAACAGAAGCCTTACGTAGAAAAGGAGATACCCGTCATTTCTAACCTTCATGGAAGTAAGATACAGGCTAAAGAAAATATTTCGCCGGTCAGGCGGTGATCTTGTTTTTTTGTTTTCGGCACCCAACAAATTATGCAGCGTGTGCCGCAACGTAAATCAGGAAGGTTCTGTGCGACAAAAGTGCACTAAGAAGCGCAGAAAGCGATTTGTACAATGTGATGATGAGGTAATTTATGAAATTTCTGTATCGTGTGGTAACCCGGGCGGCAAATTGGGCGCTGCTTCAATGATGGCCTGCGTAAATACGCGGGTGATGTTCAAAACTTGTCAGGTAACACGCTTGGTGCACATGTTGCAAGCGCGCATGCCTTCCTTCCTCCAGCATCCAGATAAGAAGAGGCGTGGTATACAACACTGCAACAGCATTCCTTAATTAAGCCAACCCTCCACTGCATTCACGAGAAAAGAAGTTGTGTTTCTTGGAGGCTAGATAAGCGTGCGTGAGGTGGTGCCCGTGACTTGTGAAAATACGTGCTCGGGCAGGCCGTCTACGAGGCCGATTATTCTGCTTCACTATTCAGACCTCGTAAAGTTATATTTCATAAGTTGCTTTCGATGTATTCCGTTTAAAAGCGAAGCTGTGTTGCGCTAAATTCTGACCGAAATATTTTGCGCCTATCGGGTCGCGTTGACAAAGAATCGCATGCGTTCGATCCACAGATGGAGTAAAATGCCCTGAACATTTCAATGTAATGAAAAAAAATTAGTAGTGGCTTAGCTCTGCTATGCCGGATATACATAGCGTGAGCTAAGGTCCAGCAATCCAGTCCAATCCAGTCCAGTCCAGCCCAGTCCAGTCCAGTCCAATTCAGTCTAATCCAGTCTAGTCCAGTCCAGTCCTGTCCAGTCACTGCTCCTCGCGCATGTTCAGCACGGCTCTTCACGAGCCACGCGAAACGGCTATCAAGCGGCTACGGTGCAGCGTCAGACTTGGCTACTGCGCAATTGAGGCGCACACCTGGGCACGCGCCGGCGCCCGTGCGTCTGCCGCGGCTATGAAGCAACAGAATCCAACACAATTCACTTTAATCCAATCCAAATCCAAGCGAAGCCAAGCCAAGCCAAGCCAAGTTAAGTTAAGCCAAGCCAATTCAATTCAATCCAATGTCCCTCGCGCTTGCGCAGAACGGCCCTTCACGGCACACGCGAAACTGCTCAACCTCGGCCAGTGTAGCTTACGCTACAAAAACTATACTAAACTTGACCGCTAAGACGACTCCCTTGTTAGGCCGAGTTTAATTTACATGTCACAATTAATCAGTTTACAGTGCAGTCGTAACCGCTGCAAAATTTCCGTCTGCTGCCAATATGTTGCCGTCTATACGGAGGGAGTATGGTCACAGAAAACAGCTGTAGGTATTATTTTATCGAAACAATCCCAAAACAAATTATATGACAAATAATTCAAAATTAATTCAATGAAGCTATGCGCATGCGTCCTTACAATATCAATATTGTGAGTCACCGAACAACACTCAATATAGTTACCCCCTAACAAAGCTTCGATGGCCTTCCATTTTGACAGTAGCGTACGGGCTCTAATTTTTGTTTTATTTTTTCGCAGTGTCACGCAGCATATTTTCTGCTTTTTACTATTCGTAACTCGTCAAGAGAAGATGAGTTTTAATTGTTAGTAAGCTCTCTGTCCGTGTATCCTCACCTGTCGTCTCGTGTTTCTCGCGCTGTGTCACATGCAGATCTGAATTTGAGCCACAAAAATGGGAAGAGACGGTAACAGCTAGAGAACCGTTCTGGCAGTTTTGCACTGAAGGAAAAAGACTCCTTAGGGGCGCCTGTATTCATTAAATATTCTTCGGCCGGAATAACCTGGACACGAACACAAAACAAATTTTCAACATCCACACATCTGAAGACAAGAAAAGGGTCGTATAACTACGCGTGCTTTACCCATCCGACTACTGTACGCCAAAAAAAAAATATTACTGCGAAAAAAAAAAGTAACTTATAAACGGTCTTCGAGTGCGCTACAAAATAAATAACTTATACAAAACAAAAAGGTGTAGAAACACCTGTACGTTGAAATATCATTCCGCAAAAGTAACATGGTGATTCATTTGCTCGTGATAGCCGATAGTTTGGAAAGACCCGAAGAAATGTTTTATCCTTTTTTCTTGCCTTGTGATGGCTGTAGTTCTTTGCACGACACGTAAACCTCATTCCAAACTGCTCTCAGGGGCGGCCGCCAGTAAAGCGCGCCGTAAGCAACAACGTGATACCCCAAGGAGTAGAGACAAGCGACTCCTCCTGCTTATTTACATCACGAAGAACTTGCACCAAACGAGGATGACGAGGAAGAGGATGAAAAAGGGGGCGAGGAGAAGAGCGACTCGCGTTGCGGCTAGCCTCCGATAATCCAGCGGCGTTCGTCGCGGCGATTCGGACGTGACGGCGCTGCGCCGTATGCACGCAGGCCTCCTACACGATTCCGGCGCGACGGAGGCTGTTGCAACCGTCCAACACCCCTTAGATCCCAGCAAGGCTACACAGTCGCTCCCCCATCCAACCACGATTTCGAGCGGTACAAAAATGATTCGACTAGGTTGTGTACGCGAGCGAGCTTTGTTGGTTGAGGGTAATAATAAAAGCAAAAAGCCTGTTATTGGCTCTTCTCTTACTAAGAGGCCTTCTTATCTGGGAGGCGTCGGCCCCATCTTTCCGCGTCGGAGCAGCGACGGGGACTAACTCTGCTTACTGCTGCCTCGCGTCCCACGGGAGCGACTCCGGGCCGGCTGCAGCGGCGGCGAGCACCCATTCCGGCCTCATGGCTAACTTGATTAGGGCACCCGGATCTCGGCCACCGACCGCCGTCCCATCCGGGCAATTCTCTCTATTTTATTTTTCGCTGCATGCTTACAGAATTCGGGAGGATAGAGGACAGAAGAAGGAGGGGGGGGGGTGCAACCCCGGGTTTTTTATTGGCCTCAACCATAAGCACACGGGGCAAAAATAATAATGATGGAAGGTGGTGTACTGCGGGGCCTAGGCGTCTCTATATAATACTACACAGAGTATACACGAGGCAAAGCAAATAGAAGCCGGTCACCCTCGTAGGTTTCCTATGAGCCCGGTCGTGCCGGGAGGAGAAGACGACCCGCGTCGTTCTTGATCTACTAAACGCATCACACGGTTATACATACGCAAGGTGGGGGAGCCGATACAGCCTCCACTGCAGTGAGCATAGAGGAAGCCAGCCACAGCCGTTGCGCGCGTGTCGGGAGGTGTCACGTGGTGCCCTAGACCGACGTGTATTAGGTTTTCGCTGCTCTCAGCGGGAAAATGAATGTCTGACAACCTTTCACGCCATACGGCGTCAGAATCCAGGACGCATCTTGTGTTCGCGTTCGCGCGGTCGGATGGTATGTACGTGTGGCAAGTAAGAGAGAGAGAGAGAGAGATTACCTTAATAAGAGCTGAAGTGAGCAACCATTGCTAAGGAAACATTCGTCGCTGCTGAAAATGAAACCGACAACCATTTCGGTGCGCCTCCGGTTACAGCTTAAACATTAGCAGCACTGCAAATTTGAAGGAGGTGATGAGAAAACCGGAACCTGAGTTTAAAAGCCTACTGCAGCGGGAATGATTGACTGAAAGTTTATTTGCCATAAAATAACAACGTAGGCCTCAGTCCACGTCCTCCGGTGTAGAATGTGAGTTGAGGTGAGTTGAGATGTGAGTTGAGGTAAGTTGGGTTTCTCGAATGAGAGTGAAGCATGACTGAGTCACAAACAGCGCAGGAACAGGACGATACGAGGATCACACAAACAGGAGTATAAGAGGATCACACTATCGTCCTCTTTCTGCACTGTTTGTGACTCAGTTATGTAGCAACTGGCCCACCTACAATCTGTGTTGCAGTGAAACATGGTGTACGCTGAGTATCTGACTCCTTTTTAATCAAATAATATGACGCTTGTCTCTTAAATTAAACTTGTGATTTGGAGGTAAGCATGTCGCGGATTTGCCATCGCTTTATCCTGTGAGCTGCTGCCTGGAGCCGCCTGTGAGCTGCCTCAAAGGGATGAGGCGAATTCCAAACGATTTCCTCGAGGAGGGGGTTTAGACAAGCTCTTCCCCACACTTCGTTTCCTTTCTTTTCTTTCCGGCACCGTCACTATCCCTAATACTGCCGCCAATGACTAGAATCTAATCCAGGACGTTGGTTTTCAAGCAGTGCGTTTGAGCCACGAAGTCATCCTGGAGGGGTGACGTCGTCGCTGCCAGCTTCTTTTGCAAATAAAAGAAGCGAATGAGAAGGTTTCTATGATTCTGAACAAAAGACGTTCATGAAAATCAGCCTGTTCACGTGCTTCTTTGCTTAAAGTTATGCTGGTCCACGTTGTCAATCTTTACTTTCTGGTAGCGCCATCATCACGACTGACAATCACACAGTGCTGTCCGCGCAGCCGCTACGAATGTCCTGTACGGAAGCAGGCATTTTTATTAAATCAGTTTTTAGGTCAAACTTCTATTGCGGTTTGCTTCTCTGCTTCATTTCTCGCAGTGCTTATCAACGCGCCAACACTGCACCAACTAGGCAAGATGACATATTTTGTCAGGCTAAGTTATCAATTAATAGCCTGCTTCGTTTTGAGCGGTATATTTCGCACCAGCGTCGGATATGCTCTCACCTTCCTCTCCTTTCTATCTCCCTCTCTATATCCCTCTCTCCCCTCTCTCTCCCTCTCTCTCTCTCCCATCTCCCCATCAGACACGGGAAGCAAACCCACAACACCGTGTTAAATAAAAGACCGTCTTGACCACCACCGTGCAACAACAGAGGGTTCTTCTACTGAAAGCATAACGGCGCAAGAGAGGAAAAAAATATCCGAACCAGCTACATTAAAACAGAAACAACAAGGAGTACCCCCAAATATAAGCTCGGGGGTGGCCGCCGCCGAGAATTGCCTTAGCCGCGGTGAATCGTGAAAGCTGGCGGCGATCAACAGCGTGTCGCGGCCGGCACGTCTGCTATTATTACACGCGGGCAGGCGGGCGGGGGGTATATCTCCGGCGACGATGAAGGCGGCGACTGGGACGCACCTCGCCTCCGCACTTCATTTCCCGGCGAAGCGGGGCTCCGCTCGGAAATCTGACGTTGACCGATGGAAGCGGCGATGTGACGCCGACCGCACGACTGCACTGGCGCAACGGCGGCCCGAAACGAACCTCCTACGCCGACCAGGGGTGCCCCAGACGATGACCAATGGGGCCGCTCAATGAGAAGGGCCGCTCGGTTTCTTTCGCTTCACGGTCACCCGCGCCCCGCGAACGCCCGCCGACCTGGAGATTTCTAGGGCTCTATAACCGAAATGCAGTCTATTGCTGCAGTGCAGTAAGAACACAATACGAATGCCGTACTAACACAATAAGACTAGCAGTCTATGAACGGGATGCAGTAAACGTTGTTATAAACGAAGTCTTTGGAACAGGAAACTCGGAGTGCTTAAAAGTAGGAATGATTTATTTTTAATGCACAGTGATTGCTCCCGTGAGAGACTTCGAATAAAGCGTTATTTGTAATGAAGCGACTTCGTTATAACGACGGTTCTCTGTACAATGAACCCTCGAAGTAGCTACATTCGAAATATGACTTTATATTCGAACTGTTACACGCACCCCTCTGAAAACCATTCAAAGCAAATCATGTCCGCTTTTAACGAAGTATCGCTTATAACGAAGCGAGTTTTCTATTCCTGGGGCTTCGTTACAATTGCGGTTCACTGTGCATTCTTACCTCTATGGCTGCGGCCCCTTCAAATAAATGAAACACGAGACCACAAAGTTCTATTCACTGTTCACTGCGCTTGAGCTGCTGAGCCGCACAAGCCCGCCGCACAAGCTCGTAAGCTGACCCGCACAAGGACGCGGGTTTGGTGCCTGCCGCGGTGGTTGCTTTTCAGATGGAGGCGAAAAGCTAAAACGCCCATGTGTCCATAATTTGGCGCATGTTACAGATCCCTAGGTGTTGAAAATAATCCAGAACCCACCCCCTACGGCGCGCCTCAGCCTAGGTGTACCTTCGGCACGTTAAACCCGCACAATCAACCAATCGAATACCGCCCAGAGATGAAGCCTAGCGAGGAAATTAATTTCAGTTTCATAGGTGGCAACAATGACTTTAGCTCTTCACATGTTCCTGCATGCCTTCTTGTACGGGAACTGAGCTGTCAGGGCGAACTTAGACGGCTATACCGACAAATGGCCAGAACTTTAAGTCTACTGCAACTTATAAAGAGTGTTCCAATAACTGTGTAATCTAATCCTTTCGAAGCGCCGGAATTGAGATTAATCCAATTTGGGAACATTGGTCGTCCCAATTGTTGAATATTGTGTGCTTCACATATCAATTAGGCAGCAACAAAAAAAGGGTTGCCATTGTAAACCACGGCAAAACACGCGATATGTCAACACGCTTTACGGCTCTACTGCCACGGGATGATTACTTAACTGCATCCATGCTTTCAAGGCCGTCAACCAGAACATGGCATCAGGTGCTCGCGGTATATGTGATTCACTAAGTATAGCGGGCATCTAACAGCCGGTCTATAAGGTACAGCCGTCCACACAGTTAGCTGGAACAACGCTTACCCACTTATCGCCGCCTCCTGTTTTGGTGTAAGGTAATTTAGTCACAACTTCAGCATTTGTTTCAAATTTAAGGCCACTTTTAAATCATGCACATACGTTTGAACAGTTTTTGTAAGTAACTTTTGGGATAATCCACGCTAAAATCAAACGTAATGCTCCATCTAAGCCTGTGGACGACTGTGCGTTCTTTGACATTGACGGAGGACGCAACTAATTTTCCCACACTTCCGCACGACAAGAGCCCGGTCGCTGCTATCTTATTCTCGCAGGAAGGAACGTCCGAGTATTCTGCGTACAGGGCGTATATAGGTAATAGAGGCCGCTTTCCGGCCGCTCCCGTCTCTCGCCCCAAAGAAGGTCGAACGGGACAAGGAATCACATCGGCATTCCTCCATTTTCCTTCGCTAGTTATCCATCAGGCCAGCCTTCGAGCGAAAAAGAAACAAAGACGACACAAACATGGGTCAAGGGGCAAATGAAAAGGACAAACGAATAGGGATCCGAGAGATAATGGTGGGAGAGTAACGAACGGCATCGAGAGGATGACACAGCAAAAATGTCGAGAAAGAAAAAGTCCCGCACATAATCGCGCCCAAAAACGCGGCTATGTAGAAGGGTCCGAAATGTGATTCGGTCATCGTCATCTATCAGACTGTCATCACTCCTCACCATTATTATATGTGTTTGTGTGTGTAAGAGGAAAAGCCCGAAAGATCTGCGACAATAAGAGCAACCTGTAAGCGAATTTTATTTGTTGCTGCAGCTCGGAAGGGGCCCCGGAATGAAACACCTCTTCAGCGTGTTGGCAAAGTAAACGAATTGAAAAGCGGGTGAATGACACCGAGGAAGCGCTTCGCTCGTCACCTCGGCTAATCTTACCTCGCACGTGTCCGCCACGGCGGCGTGTGCCGTACTGCACACACACACACACCGAGAATCGCCTCTCGGTCAACGCCGAAAATAAATGATCGCGCGAGGCAGGAGAGAGCGTTGACGAATGATCTTTTTTTTCCGCCAGGATGCGTCGCTCAGTGGACCGGCCGGTTTTTGGAGGGAACAAGGGAATCTTTCATCTCGCCGACCGTGAAAACGAAATCGCGACAGGGTCTGCTACTGTAAATACTTTTTACTATCCCTTGTCAACCAAACGCTTGGAGTAGTACGGTAAAGAAACTATAAATGCATATTTCCAGACCGAGTTGACTAAGACCGGTCGAAGAGGGAATGCTAAGGGCTGTTCTAATTTCAAACTAGTTACCGTTTGAAACCGATGCCCGGTGGACGCAGAGTGACTGTTGGTAAAACTTCGCTTATCTAGCTGTTCGTGTGACTGGACAGACGCGCGTGTTTTTGACGATCACCTGAGTCACTGGTCCCAAAAGGCACTACGAAGGAGACAAAAAAAATACTTGAGCCGCCCTGAAAATCCCCAGCAAAATGTGCCAAAATGAAGACCATTTTGCTTTGAAATTCAATATAAAAGTATTTGCTATTCGCGTTTACGCGTCAGTCATCCGCATGATCGTTACCACCCTCCACCCTGGTGCAACTTATGCGAGACTAGATAAATTACGCTCTGAAATTTGCTTCCCTTAACAACAGTTTAAGTCCATCACAAATACGCAACGTTCGGTTACTCTGCGCTTGCGCTTTACTTAGCGAAGGAATAGCCTAGCCTGAACATAGACTACCGACGCAAAAGCCATATCGTAATCTATGGACGCAAAAAAAAAACGCGTGTAACGCAGTTCGGTTAGCTGAGAGGTGAAAGGACGTCATTCTTTAAAGTTATTACGACAGTTGCGGCAACAGTCTGAACCCGGCCTAACACTTTAGGCATACGCACTTCTGCCGACTCTTTTTTTTTTTTATTGTTATAGCTGCTAGTGTCATTTTCGCGGGGGTTGTTTCTGTGCGTCGTCGTCTCCAACGTCAACAGAAAACAAGCAACCACCTCCTCAGTTGTCCACGTCCTCGTCGCTGTAGAAAAAAAAGGTGACACCGGCATTGTTCCTTCTTGGGAGGCAGGTAGTGGTACCTCCTCCCATGAGGAAAGGAGGAACTACATCGGTGATAATTGACACGACCATCGCTATGACTTGCCGATTTAATTCCAGCAATTCAGAGATCCAATAATGACAAGCTTTGTTGGTCCTTCATGTGATCACATATCCATGTCAAGCACTAGTTTTAAAGCGAAGCTTGACCCGCCGCGGTGGCTCAGTGGCTAAGGCGTTGCGCTGCTGAGCACGAGGTCGCGGGTTCGATTCCCGGCCGCGGCGGCCGCTTTTCTGATGGAGGCAAAAAGCAAAAACGCCCGTGTGTACGAGATTTCGGCGCACGATAAAGATCCCCAGGTGGTCAAAATTAATCCGGAGCCCTCCACTACGGCGCGCCTCATCGCCTGCGTTGCGTCGGCGCGTTAAACCCTACAATCAATCAATCAATCAAAGCGAAGCTTGAGTGTCCTCATTTATCCCGTTGTATACGCCAGTACGCTCTGCAAAAAAGCCAACTTTCTCTGACGATGATGATGAATTATCCTGGATGAGGTGAAAGAAAGAAACGCTTCCCGTGGTAGGAATCCTAAACTGGGTCCCTCGCGTTATGAAGCCGGCGTCTGTCCGACTGCTCCATTTCGGCATGGTCGAAGCGAACGCCAAGCAGCAGGTACATTAGCACCGTACATCACAAACCCAAACGTTAGGCCTACGGAGTGCACACTCGAGAGTTGCTGTGGGTATTCTAGAAAAGTCGTGCGTATCTTCAAAGCAGCGCATACTCGCAGTGTGGGATTGGCCTACCAAAGAATCCATCACGAGAAAGCTTTGCCTTAAACCATCGTCGTCGTTAGACGGAGGGTTGGAAGATTTTTTCTCTCGTGCGTTGTCTTCGAAAATGGCATGCGCAATTCCCACCCGCGGTCGTTCACATCTTCATAACGTACAAACTCCAGCGCGACTACCTCTCGATTTACATCTCGACTACAAATCAAAGCGATGCTATCATAACCACAAAAGCGAACACTTCAGAAGCACAATCGTGTAAAAAGAGCCCAACACACAGCAGGAGACACAGGGTGAGAGAAACAGGGAGTCTGAAAGTCTTCGCGTTGCTTCAGGTTACGGAGTTGTGTAACTCCGTAATCTGAACCATCGCGAAGACTTCCAAGCTTCCCGCGCACTCACAAATATAGCAGAGCGCTGACGCCTCGCAGATTACGGTGATTAGCCTAACGCCCTTCTGCCAAGCAATGACCACTGCTACTGGAAAAGTAGCCCTGCTGATTCGTTCCAGAACAAAAGCTCGAAATGCACCAATCAGAACAAAGACAGCATGAATATCCGAGCAGTGAAGCCACCTCTCGATGCCGCTCTCTCGGGAGCGACCGCGCTGCAGGTGCTGCTCCTTTCGGCTCGCGCGTGCGAGAGAGGCAGTTAACGACCGCGTCGTCCTCACAGGTGCACGAGCCGTCGTCGCAGAACGGCCACGCGGCGCCGGAGAGCACGTAAACACGAGCACAGCGAAGGAGTAATGAAACAAAGGAGCACAGCAAAAAGATCACGCCGACGAGTTCCGTTTCGGCTGCCGCGCCCGGGTAACAACAGCGCGGTCGCGACACGGGAGGCCACTTTTTCCAATTGCGCGCCGCTCTTTAGGGCCGCTCTGATGGTCGCGCTCCTCTCCTCCGCCACCGCGCGCAATTTGTGCCCCCGGGAAGAAGACGGAAGGCGGTGGAGGGCGAGAGAAAAATGGCCGTTCGGGGCGCACCCTATATGACTCCCTAACGCCGACGATGCCCTACCAACGCCGTCCGCCTTGTTAGGACCGTCCAAGAATCTTAGCAACGACACCCTCCAGGCACGAGAAAGGCTACAGCGTGGTTTCTTCGCCCCATTACTTCTCATTATTCCAATTGGAACCTCCTAAGTGCCGATTTTAATTACCTCCAACAACAGAATAAACGGAAAGCATGTCACATACCGTACACCCCGATGACGTCGTTTAAAAAGCCTTCTACATTTAGACGGTGGTCCGAACGCGAAACGCAAGTGGGAAGAAAGGCGCAGAGAGAGAGAGAGAGGGGGGGAAGGGGTCGTGGAGACAAGGCTTCCGTTCATTGTCTACTTACTCTCAGCGAGACGCGTTTATTATTTACCGCTCGCGCAGGACCTTTTATTGGACCCCTGCGGCACGCAGGGCTCACGTTAGCGCGGGGATGAAAAGAGGGGCCGCGCTTCTGGCGGGAAGCTGTGCTCTTCCCGCGCTTTCTCCCGTCTGATTTTCCCGCGCTTTCTCCCGTCTGCTAGCCTCGGAGTGTGCGGGTCAACGGTAGGAAGCTGTGCCATGAGTTACCGTCGTCTTCAGAGCGTGTGGTAACGCAAAGCCACGCGCCAAGCCGATTTTCTGCAATTTCTTTAACTTCTCGATCACTGCCTTTCCCAGTCTATCCCGTCTGACGTTCAAATTCCTAAGTTTTTTTAGGGCCTAACTTCTTGAAAGTAACGACGTTGTAGCTTGCCGATAATTTTAAAAATTCACGCATCTCCACGAAGTGAATCATCACGAGTGGGCGAAGCACTGGGGATCGTTCTTACCGTAAATCACCCGTGGCATTGCCCACTCGCGCATGTAAATGAGGGACAGTACAGTATATTCAATGCCAATCCAAGCCAATCCGATACAATTCAATTTAATCTAATCCAACTCTAATCAAATCCAAATCCAATCCAATCCAATTTTCATCGTGCATGGGCAACACTGTGTACACGGACGCCAAAGGACAAGCCACGGACAAAGCGAGGTCCTAAGGTGCTTCATCCCTAAAATGGAAACAGTGCCACCTATTGCAAGAAGTTTTCACGCAATCGCTGTAGTCTTAGCACTATGACCACTCACCGCGAACAATTTGTCGGTAGCACTGTCAGGAAGTAAGACGCTTCAATTCTTTTCTAGATAACTAGTTACACAGTCATATGTGCTATAACCGGTTTCCTATCTTATAGCGTTGTCTCTACCCGCCTAATTTCAGCAAGCGATGCGCGCAATAAAATGGCACGTCTTAAAATCAGAGTCGCGTAATTTTGAGAATAAAATAGCTCCACAGCTTTGCCGTCGTTTGGTCAACATATCCTGATGGTGAGTTCCAAATTTATCCCGTTTGCTCCCTATTTGAAGCGTGCGCAACAATTCTAGCAAGAGAAAGGTGTATTTCTTTTGGCCCTGTGAATTCAGGACACACCGTAAACGGTACGGAACTACAAAACTACCAAAAAATCGCCCAAATACTTACCACTTCCTTTACTGATAAGTATAAAAGTTCAGTAAAGTCACTGAGACCAATTGCGCAATGATCGAAGAGGTGTGGGACAGTTAACACAGTCCCTATTCATAGTCCCCGTCATTGAGCTCCGGAGTAAACGTTGAGCGTTGAAAGCGTACACCAGAGAAGGAGCCGATGACAGCGAACACGCGACCCGTATAAATAAGGGAACGGCCCCCCTCGCAACTGCGGGAATGCTCTGATTAAAAGTGCGAGACCCCATCAGGGTCAAGACGTAATGGGAGCTCACAGCCGAGGGGTCAGTCAGGAGTCAGTCATGCGTTCGCAACGGTCAGTTAACCGTCGCCACCGTTGGGCACTCCCGCCAGTGTCGAATGGCGAGGCATACGGACCGGAAAATGACCCCGGGAACCTTTCTTCGTCCCTCCGAAAGGTCACCGGACACAGCACGCGTACTTCCACCCGGCCGGAAACCCCGTTGGCCACAAATCTTCCGCGATGGGACAACGCCGCGGAGCGCCGATGGACATTATGGAGAAACCAGCGGGAGCGCGAGCGGGTGGGAGTGGGAGAGGCTGATTCGGTCAGCGTCCCGGTAGGTAGCTTTCCCGTGGCGCTCCGCGGTCGTGTGGCGAAGGCGACGGGTGGAACGGCCCGGCGATAAGTCGGCGCCTGGTCAGTGGCCTTAGGATCCGCGAAGACGTGATCAGATTAAGAGCGCACTCTCGCGGCTCGGTGCGCGGAGACTTTAGCTCGCAGCCCGACGCGGGGACCCTGGATGTGGTTCATAAAGCGCGGCCGTAAGTCAGCGAGACTATATAAAAATCGCCCGACTGCCAGGAGGAGATCAAGGCCGGGCTATTATTATGCTCAGCGGGAGTGAATGCGATCGCTCGAACCAGACAAAAACAAGAGAGATGTAGTGGTCATGGTAAGAGTAAGGCTGCAAAAGTTGCGCGCTTCTTGCTTTAATTATTTTCCACCGCTGGTGGACGCACACTGACATTTCCAATGCACAGACGGATTTAATCTGCCGTCACCAACCTGCCCCTATCAAATAACTGCAGCATTCTTACCTGAATATATAAATATTGTACGTCAGGAGCTGTGTCTGCTTGTCCGCTGTGAAATGTTCATATCTCCAGCTACTCCCAAATCTGCATCTCGCTCTTTCCGGCATCCCCTTCCCTCCTCTACGCGTCCAAATTTTATCTTGCCCTACAACGCGATATGTCATTCCAATCATCCCATCCCCTCCTCATTCTCTCCTATCTCTGCTCCTCCCCAAAGCTAACAGTTAAAGGGGCGCGAATCTACATCCGTAGCGACAAAAACCTACCACGCAGCCACAGGCGAATCCGTATTGCTGTACCTTGCTTTAGGAAACCGAAATGGCAACTCCTCAACGTCGATGCCATAAACAGCGCACCGGTAAAACCCAAGTTTTAAAATAATTTTGATATTCTGATGCGGATTTGTTGTAGGTGCACAAGCCTTATTTGAATCAATTGCATCATTATGCCGGTCCAGATTAATCATGCTTGTTTCCTTGAAAGTACATTCGTCAGTCTAAGTATTCGCGTCTGCTTACGAAGCGTCGTTCAATACACATATAAAGGTATGTGCTACCTTTTGGGTGTATAACACTGCGCTCGGCTTCATAGTGCGCGCACAGAGTCACGTAGTGGACGCTCGTAGTTTGTGCGCATTCATAATTAATTAATTAATTAATTAATCAATTAATTAATTAATTGATTGATTGATTGATTGATTGATTGATTGATTGATTGATTGATTGATTGATTGATTGATTGATTGATTGATTGATTGATTGATTGATTGATTGATTGATTGATTGATTGATTGATTGATTGATTGATTGATTGATTGATTGATCTTGTCGGCTCATGCGCGATTTTATTAAGCGTTGCCCTATACACTTCACCTGGGTATTTGCTACTTTCTGGGTGCATAACTCTATGCTAGGCTTCAGAGTATGCGCAGGGCTTTCGTCTGCTTGGCAGGTGCCACTTGCGCTACGTGGCACGCCGTCGAGCCACCCAACCTTTTGTGCTCACATAAGCATGCTTTTGTTCCCCGCATTCACCAGAATAAAAAAAAACAATAGCCACCGCAACGGCGTAGTTCTTATGGGAGTGTTCACGCCCATAGTGCCTGAACGCCGCACCCAGCAATAACCGCTCCGGCGGGTATTCCAATTTGCTCAGCGCGACGCCAAGCGGCGGCGCCATGCATACGTGCAGTCCCGTCAGCTGATACGCGCGCGTCACGCTCCGACGATTGTTCATTAACCGTATGGCGATCGCGCGGCGCCAGCGGCTGGAACGCGTCAAATCACTGCTTCACGTCGTCCGACAGCCGCTACGATGAAGGCGACCGAATGACCGGACGGAACTGTGGTGAGAAGGTTAAACGAACACCAAACTGGGTATGCCCGCCCCGTTGACGCCACGTTGCTTTCGAAACGTCGGACGCAGCCAACCCGCAATGAATTCTTGCCCAACAACGATGCGCTGGTGTGTAAATAGATCAATAAAAGACCTAAGAGCTTTTTTTCTCCTGCTTTTCCTACGCAGACCCCTGTCACAATAGAAAATAGTTAATGCATTCCCCTAAAGCCCGTTATAGGCTCAAAAAAGCACATCAATTGCCGCGAAGCAAAGTCTGAGGAACGACCACGAAGCTGTGTCGAAACTTATACGTCAGTGTAGTTGTTATTCATTAAAATCGTTAATTTGCAAATTCAAACAACTGGCGTTACAACTAAATTCATGATTTTGCATTATTCGAAGTGTTCAGCGAATAGCCAGCAGTGCGTACAAAGTCCATAGAGAGCAAATCATCCCCGCCTTTAGTGACACATCGCTTACAACAAAGCCAGCTTCCTGTCTCGAGAACTTCGTTATAACGAGAGTTCACTGGAATTATTTATTAATATACTAATTGATTGATTGATTGATTGATTGATTGATTGATGGATTGATTGATTGATTGATTGATTGATTGATTGATTGATTGATTGATTGATTGATTGATCGATTGATCGATCGATCGATCGATCGATCGATTGATTGATTGATTGATTGATTGATTGATTGATTGATTGATTGATTGATTGATTGATTGATTGATTGATTGATTGATTGATTGATTGATTGATTGATTGATTGTGAGGTCTAAACTCGCCGACGCTCCGCAGGCGATGAGGCATGTCGTTGTGGAGGGCTCCGGAGTAATTTTCTCTGCCTGGGGATCTTTAACGTGCGCCGAAATCTCGAACATAAGCGCGTTTTCGCTTTTCGCCTCCATCAGAAAAGCGGCCGGCGCGGCCGGGTATATTAATTATTTCACCAGCATCCCCTGTACGCGGAAGTGCTGAAGTGATCGTGAATCTGAGTACAACCCACGATAAACCGACGCGGCACTTCAACCCCCTTCCCGCCCACCCCTCAAAAAAAGAACAAATTGTTTTCACAAGCACTGTTTGTCTAGCATCACCGCTTCCGCATGTGTTGCTGAAACGGCGCTCACAAAAACACAAACACATACACAAAACAGGCGAGCCCTTCTGTCGCGCTTACAGCGCTGAGATATCTTGACAAGCGGGTGCCTGAATATCGACATATAAGCGGATACAATCGAGTTCCCTAAAGTGCTCCGCAAGCCATGCGGGATAAGTACCGTAAAGTTTGCATTGCAAACAAGAGTTCGAGGACGACGGCTTTGTTGTGAAACCTTGGCTCGCCGCTTTGCCGGTTATTTACTTATTTATTTATTTATTTATTTATTTATTTATTTATTTATTTATTTATTTATTTATTTATTTATTTTTGTCTATGTTTGCTTGTGTCTCTATTTGCTGCCGCTGTGATATCCCTTCATTCTTTCGACAGCTGTGCCCGTATCAAGGAGGACAATTCGGTAGTAACCAACCAAATCAGATCCTACGTTATACTACACGTTATAAAACCTCAACCTTAAAGGGACAGACAGCCGACTTTTCTGGACTGCGTCGCGTCTAGCTCATATGAAAGCCAGCGTTTTATATACTGGAATTTCTATATGAAAAACCGGAAACAATTTTACTTTTGCACTTATATTTTTGAAGTCTGAAAGGCGGCGACGCGTAGTGTCGAAACGTGACACTGAATTACGTGTTGAAATACCTCAGTCGATTTCAACGCGGGATTCAAAACCCGCATGAAGGAATAGGAAATGTTACACATTATTGTTGTTTTTGCCGGGAACAAGTTTTTAAATACCTCCTTTCATCTCACGTGCAGTTAAATGAGTGCTGTTGCATTGCTCACCGCCATTGTTGCCAGCACTTCTTTTGGCGGGACACGTACGGCTGCTAGATCAAAAAAATTCCGATTTCAAAAGTTTTAGGGGGCTCAGCCAAACCATTTCGTGTTATGGTGTCTTAAGTGATGCCCTTCCAATTTAGATAAAGATAATATGCGCGACAAAACTAGGTTGTCTGTCTCTTTAAGCAACACAGAGTCGGAAAGTGTTAACTGTCATATTGCCACATTCTGACGACTCCAGCACGCTTCATCTTTTCCTTCGTCCCTTGAGTCCCCAGATTCTCGCTGCCTACGTATGTTCTAGTGTTACACTCCTTGCGCAACAAACCAAACGGACATTTGTTTCGTACTGTCATTTTCAACTGCATAAAAGGTGAAACACAGACCTGATTAGACAAACAAACCTGACAAGACGTACCTGCTCCAATTCGCGCCTATTTCTCAGATCACGTGACCTAGCGGAACCAGCCCGCACGTTCAGACTCCGTGGAAAGCCAACCCACGCGCATGGCTTCTTTTGAAACGCCTCCACTTGACAAAAGTAAACTTGAACTTGCAACCTCTCCGCAAACAAATTAGCCTTTTTCTTTGTCATTTTAAAAATACACCCTTATCAAAACCGTCGAGAAGAAAACGCCGGAAGCAGGCACAATCCAGCAGCAACAGCAGCGCAGCGCTCTCTAAACTGAGCCGGCACTCGGTTCGCCCCCGGGTCACAATGGAGACAAGCGCGATACTCTAAAAGCGCACCTCCGGAACAATCCCGCCATTCCGAGCGTGCCGCCTCGTTCGGGAGTAGGCGGCACGCACAATGGTCGCTGAATGGAGAGATAACCGGAGACTGCAGGGGGGAACTCGCCAAATCCGGTGCTTTGAGGACGACCTCACCGGGGAGAAGACCTTCTCTCCTGCCGAAGCAAGCGCTAATCTGGCCAGATTTATAGGCACTTTGAGCGGCGAGGGTGCGTGGCGCACGCGGCGAGCAATCCCCGGCCGTATCGTCCTCTCATCGGGAAGATGGCGGCTTTACGCGCACAGCGGAGAGCTATCCGCTACTCCGGTAACCCACAGAGGATCCGCGCGGCCCCTTGGCCCCCAGTGTAAACAGCGGCGGGTGTATAGCCGCGAAGCTAAGAGCCTATATCAACACGCGTACTTAACGGAATGCTTAAGGCGACAACGCTTACTTATTCGCCGACTTTTTTCTTTTCCGTTTCTCCTTTTCTTTCTTGAGGGGGGGAGGGAGGGGGTAATTTGAAATGGATCCACTTCGCGCAGTCTTCCCGCTCCAGGAGCCTTGACGGTGGAGTGATGGAGAAGATAGAGCGGGAAACCAACAAATCTTAGCAGGTAGTGCGCCTTCATCTCGGGTGAAAAGTGAGTTTCTTGTGAGTCAATTTCGAGAGGAGGTGTAGCAGCATTTGTGGATTTGTTTTATGATAGTCCTAAGCTCTCTCTTTCTCCCGTTTTTTGCATCGGCTTGTCTGCCGCATACCGCACGAAGCTAACTCACGCCAATTCATCGCACAGTCTTATAAAGTGCATAGGTATGGCTGTGCCCAAGCACAGCACTGAAATTAACAGGAAGTCCATTCCTCAAAGAAAACCCGCTCGTTCAACGCAGCGAGAACACACATTACGAAGCGATGTGCGTAGTAGTAGGAGGTCAACGGCGTAAATAAAATCCCGTCGGGTTCGTTTTAACGTGCGCCGAAACGTGGTACACATGCCTCTTCCCATTTTCGTCTCTCCTCCATCACAGAAAACCTTCTGGCGCCGAGAATCGAAACCGAAACCCAATGTTCTGGCAAAAAGCCTCGGCTCCCAGTACTTGTCGAAGCAATAAATACAAGAGAAAAAATTACCCCGTATCTGCTTGCTTCCTCACAAGCGTCATCAAAAGAGAATAGCCATCTGCCACTCCCCCCCCCCTCCCCCCGTAACACTTTGTATTTTCTCTCCCTCGCAAACCTCACACTCTGTGTCTCCCCTACCGGAGCTCCCATGTTGATGCAATGGAAGTTTGCTGAACTAGATTCAATTTTCCCGCGTTCGCTTTCATCACACGCCACCTGTAGAACACTTTGTTTTTGTTGTGCCTGAAGCTTCTCCAGCCAAAATTTTCATTCTGAGTTTGCTTCAATCTCGCCTCTTTTCCCCGCGTCATATAACACGTAGTTTTTCATTTGCTATCCAAAAAACTAGTCCAAATGTACTTTTAATTAAAAGAACATCTCCGGTTATGTACCTACTTTTTTCCTCAGATATGCAAGAGGTAATCATTTTTCGTGGATAATATGAGAATATGAGCCATGACAGCACGACAGCATGCACGACAGTCATGAAGTCAGCCGTTTCGCGCCAACCCAATACGCCCTGCAGGAACGCCAACTTTCTCTAACGATGATGATGAATGATCGTGGGGGAAGTGAGAGAAGAAAACGCTTCCCGCGGCCGGATTCGAACCTGGGTCCTTCGCGTCTATCCAACTGCTCTATTATGGCGTGGTGGAAGCGAACGCCAAGCAGCGGGTACCGATTCGCGCCGTGCACCCCGAACCCAAACGTTAGGCCTACGGAGTGCATACCCGACAGTTGCTGTGCGTATGCCAGAAGAGTGCTGCATACCTCCAGAGTCGCACACACTCGCAGTGTGGGATTGGCCAACCAAAGAATCCATCCCGAGAAAGCTTCGAGTTCAACCACCGCCGCCGTTTCACGGAGGGACGCACGATTTTTCGGTACGGCCTTGTTTATATAAAAATTGTGTTAAGCCTTCTTTCACCTGTGCGTAGGCCGGGAAGTTGAATCGAGTGACAAACAGACAGACAGACAGACAGACAGACAGACTCTGTCTCTCTCTGTCCCCCTCCCTCCTTTCCCACCGCCCCTTTTTCTTCTCATCAACTCAGGGCAGGACAATGAAGACGGGGAAGAAGACGGGGAAGGAAGAAGACAAGAAACGCCTGGAGAAGGTCCGAGGCCATAAAGAAGAAAGAAGAAGAAAAGGGAGTCCGAGGGAGGGCGGGGATGGAAATGGGGGGCCGGTTGGTGGCGAATACCGGGGGTGACGCGGGCCTAAGGCACAAACGGCCTATACGGATTCGACTCCGGCCCGGCAGGCAAAAGAGCCCGTCTATCGGATGGCGCTGATTACGGCTGTGGGCCTCCATTCCCGTTATTGGCCATATTAACGGGGACGGCAGCACAAGGAGCCCCGGTCTTCGGCTGGAAGAACAGCATAGCGTCGTGAGAGTACACGGCCAAGTGAGCGATCAGAAGAGAGAGAGAGCGATCGGTCAGAAACAGAAAAGGCAACAAAAAAGACAAAAATAAAATTATATATATATATATATATATATATATATATATATATATATATATATATATATATATATTTATGTGTGTGTGTATATATATATTTATATACATATATTATAGAGACAGCCTGAGTGAAAGAGTTCTAAGTCCGACAGCGGGGATGCAACTGGCGTGTTCACTTTGCGTTTGTCTTCGGCCATTTTTACCCATTTTTCTTTACCCAGGCCAAACCGTTGCTTCAGTGCCGTAACGGGGATGTAGCAGTCTGTACGGCTGTTGAAACAAAGCCCCCGAGCGACACTTTATGCGCGTAAAATTTCAAAACAGGCGCGCACGGGACGGGGGGAAAAGAAGAAAGCTTCAGGGTCTTAATTTTCAATACGTCATCATCAACTAGAACAGGGGCGCCGGGTCGGTATAAGGACGTGAAAATGCCGCCGAATCGCATAAGCTGATAGAGATATACACGAGCGCGGGACCCGTTCGGGGCCACCCGGCAATATTACGATCACAATGCCGCAGATTAACGGATTTGGGAGCAAAGCCCATCTCTCCCCGTCCCCCTCCTACTCCCTCCCCCCCCCCCCCCCTCTGCTTTTTTTTCTTTTTTTGCCGGTACTGCGTTGATTTACAAGGAAAAGCCTCTTTCAAACTGGCTTTTCGCGGTCCATGCATTTTTTCTTCTTGTGAACAAGCTAAACATTTGAAAAGAGGGCTAACACAAACTCGAGATGCAGCAGAAGCTTCAACGCGCCCTCTTCTGGCCACCTACGCTCTTTTTTCTGTGTGCTACGACTTTGAGCGACTGAATTTCGCCCAAGCCAAGAATATGACATCACTCGGAATCCCTAGCAGCGAATGAACAACTACATGTGAATATGGTGCAATTATTACAAAATACTAGCAGACCCTGTACGTAACCGCACAAATGTTCGAATGTTAGCACTTCTTTCTAAAGTGCCACGAAGCTATTCTTGGTTTCACATGTCGACTACCGTGCATACTTTGATGTGGTTTATGCTGCAATATCTTCTCAGTCTTGTCGTTACATAAGAGTGGCGAGTTTCTTTTTCACTCTATTTAAAATTTGTTTAGAAATTGCGTACTTTTCGATGTTCGTGTTCTGTTTTTCTTTTCTTTTCTCATCCTACTCACTTTTTAGAAAAGACTAGTAGCAAGCGGCGACCGGGGATTTTCAGTCGACCATGTACACACAGGAACCGGCAGCCTACACCACTCAAAGCTGTTTGCCTTTTGCCTTCAACCCCGAGGCGTTTATCCGAATATATGAAATGGCCACTTGGATTCCAATAGCCTCCCTAATTAACGTCTATCGCGGTAATTTGACGCTATTAGCATGCGTAAAAGAAACTCACTGTTTCGCAACACTTGCGACCAAACGCAGGTTCTTTCGATTTGTATTTACAACGTTAAAAATGATTTAGGAAGCGCGGTTTTAGATATCGTCATGAGCCTTCAGCCTTATGTAGAAATAGAAAGCTCGGTGTCTATCCGGCGAATCCAACTCGAACATGCCCTATGCCTCCGTGGGTCTCGCCTCACGGGCACGCCAATATGACACCATAGAACAAACTATGGTCAGGTTTCTTCGAACGCAAAAAGTCAACGCATCTTTGAGGTCAATGGGTCATGCTATTCCACGAGTGCTACCCATAGAGCAGTCGCTGTTAACATTGAAGCAAAAATAAAATTAACCTTGTAAAATGCCTAAGAGTTCGCGCTTGAACTAGAGGTCCCGTCGAGTGTATTAAACACTGCAACTTTGGTTCTTTCGTCCCGCCAATGGCTTCACGTCACCCACTTCCGTGTTCCAGCGTAAAAACAGCCAGCTGTGTTATTTTTAAACGATTTGTTTCTTCGGGTACAAGTTAGAAAAGTATGCTTCCATTTATCTATGTCATTTTGTATTATTTTTTTCTGTATATTACTCCCTTCCACCAACCCAGGTAACGAGAGCGTATAGTACCTAGGGTCAGCCAGTTCCGACAGAGTGCACGGAAACTATGTAGCTCCCAAAATTTTGATCAGTCACTCGTAGAGATACAGCGCTACTACCGCTACACGACGCTTAACCGCTCACACAACACACACAGAAAAAAGTAAAGGACTCCACTTACGAGAACCATCATACCTATCCTCCAAAAAGAAACAACAAAAAAAGGAAAGAGGCAGGCCACTTATGCTCGCACATGTCGCGAGTGCCCCGAAGCGATCACTCATGTTTTTGTACATACGCCCCCGCGCGGGCGCGCCCAACCGAGCTGGGCCCATCGTCCGGCCAAAGCGCGCTTGACCCGCGACCGGACCGAGCGTGTCCGAGCGGTCAACGCTTGCGTCCAGCCAACCCTGACGTCGGCAACACACACACACACAAACGAAGGGGCAACAACCGTGCTAACGCGGGCGCCGCCTTCACAATAAAATCCTTCCTGGCGTCCAGGCTGCAACAACAGAGAAGCCTCCGACAAAAGCACCGTTATTTCTCTCTCTCTCTCTCTCCCGTTCAGGCTGCCCTATTCTAAGTGCCTATTTTCCAGGCCGGTGTGCCTCCGCTAATCTGCCCTCGCCGCCGCTTTTTAGTGGAGTCCGCCTCGTGCCATTAGCGAAATTGCGCCGCGCACCGGCCCCCGGAGAGGGCTTGAGCAAGGTTGTCGGTGCCGTTCGGAGATCTGGAGTCCGGCCGGCCCCAAAATCCGACCGACTCAGCGCGCGGCGAGACGAGAAAACTCGCTGCGTCATCGCTGTCCACCGTACTCGCTGCCGTGACGACTATTGATACGACCGGCAATGTCCACAGTACGTATGCGAGATGCGATACAGGCTGGGCCGGCAGTGAATCTGACGGGCCGAAGACGTCGACGTATGCAGGCGTACGCGGATGACTGGAAGGCGGGAGTGGCCGACGTCAATGAGTGCTTTATGAGCCGAGGTAGCAGGCTTTGAGGGATTCTTTTACGTTTCGACGGTAAGGTGGGCACAAGCTTTTGACAGTTAAGTAGTGCAAGTTGGTGGATCTTCGCAAGAAATCGTTTATATAGGCTCCCTTCTTGTACAGCAATTTTTTCGCCAAATTGTAGGCAGGCTACTTCGCCATGCTGTAAGTGACATGGGATCGCACTGGGATACAACCATTACGTGTGCTCAAAAACATCGGCTTCCGAATCGACTCAGAGTAGGCTTTAGCGCCAGTGCCCAAATAGGCCACACCTAGGAGGCCTGACAGTGTGCTTTACTCTGATGACCGTTCTGTAGGCCACGTTTTAAATAAGGAGGGGGTACGTGTTTCAAAAAAGCCTGCTCAAAAACGAGGCTAACGTGCTAACGCGCAGGGTAGCGAATTCGGGCATGTGATTGCGCTTCCCTTTTCTCTCACCAATTGGAGACAGCTCGCGAAGTTTGAAAGCATAAAGTCGAAACTCGATATAACCAAACCCGTTTTTACGAATTTCCCGATCTAACGAACAAATTCGGATGTCCCCGCAGGTGTCTATACAGCTCAATGCTTTAATGAACTACCCGCCGCGGTGGCTCAGTGGCTAAGGTGTTGTGCTGCTGAGCACGAGGACGCGGGTTCGTTTCCCGGATGCGGCGGCCCATTTTCTGGTGAGGAAGAAAAGCAAAAACGCCCGTGTGTACGAAATTTCGGCGCACGTTAAAGATCCCCAGGTGGTCACAATTAATGCGGAGACCTCCACTACGGCTCGCCTCATCGCCTGCGTTGCGTCGGCGCGTTACACCCCCACTATCAATCAATCACCAATCAGATTTTATGAACTCGAACTAACGAAATAGGTTCACCGGTATTCCCGATTTAACGAAGTATTTCAAGAACCAGGCACATTTAAAAAGGGCCAATTTCGGGGTTCTATAGAATGCTACGAAGATTATTGCGCCACATCAGAAAAAAAAACGAGTGATCTAGTTTCGTTTTGCGGAACACTACGGTGTCAAATGAAACCGACGACTCAGACACTGCTGAAGCTTGATTGATTGATTGTGGAGTTTAACGCGCCGACGCAACGCAGGCGATGAGGCGCGCCGTAGTGGAGGGCTCCGCATTGATTTTGACCACCTGGGGATCTTTATCGTGCGCCGAAATCTCGCACACACGGGCGTTTTTGCTTTTCGCCTCCATCAGAAAAGCGGCCGCCGCGGCCGGGAATCGAACCCGCGACCTCGTGCTCAGCACTGCTGAAGCTCCTGTGCCCGCTCCCTGTCAGGTGAAGGACGCTATTGACTTGCTCAGGCCATTTGCTTGGGCTCACGAAGGAACCGAGCTCGGCGCGTTCAACGCGCTTGCGTGCAGCGAAAAGCGCTTGCGCGCAGCGAAAAGCGCACGAGGCGAAAACAACAGGCTTTTGTGCCAGGAAATAAATTAATTTCTCCCAGAACCCGTAACGTTTTATTGCAATGATTTGCACCGCGGACTTTTATCGCATTGCTAAAATATCGGTAAACGAGCACCGCGTCCGCCGGAATAACGATGTCACCGCACCTACTGAGATGCGCCTCCCTTTAGATATCAACTTTATGGAATAAAGTGCTCGTCGGATGACAGTCCCGATTTCCAAGTTGTCGATATAACGAAATAATTCGCGCTTCGCGGAGACTTCATCGGACCAGGTTCTATGTATATCCATTCACAAACACGTATGGGTGGGTACGGGCATCTCGCGGGAAAACCGGGGAAGCGCTCGAATATTGCGATACTTAGGTCAGCATTCGCAACGCCGTGCTTGAATTCGCGACTGCACAAAACCACACGCGCCTCTACAAGGCAAGTACTTAGTGAGTGGCACAATAACAACCAGTCGTCGTACCTTTGAGCGCCTTGGATGGCGACGAGGCCTGGTGGTGGTCGCGGTGCCAGGGCCGGTGTCCGTGCTGGGAAAAGTCTCTGAGCTTCAGGTAGGAAATGGTGAGGCGGATGATGGAGGCCTTGTCGAGCTGGCTGGTGATGGCCGCCGGCAGCGGCAGCATCTTGGCCAGCTCGTAAAACTCGTAGTTCTCCTTGCCCCGCCGTGACCTGGCTGCGTCCCGGCTCTTTTCCTTGCGCATCTCGAGGATACTGCGGAGGAGGAAAAGGAAGCCCGGTATGAGCCGTGGGGGATGGATGAGCGAGGGAGAGCATCGGGAACTGGCGCATCCGACAGGGCGATCAAACTGCGCATGTGCGGTAAAGCTCTGAGCATGGATCGATAATTATAAATAAGAATAACGCATGTGGTACGGCGCTATTAGCTATAGTTGGTGCAAAAGTTTCTCCTTTTTCGTAAACATGCAATCACCAAAACATAGTTATTTATGAGTCAATCAAACTCCCTATGGGAAGCGAGACACAACCGCCTAGGTTATCACCCTTGAATGCAGCCATCCTCACCTAGTTATTGTGTTTAGTCATTAACGTTAATCTGGCCGTTAACATTTTGTGGGCATGGATGTCTTATTAGATTAGAAAACGTTGCTACAAAAGACAATGTGCTAGGACGACATAACGCTGTACCGGGGCTACGGTGCCTGACACGAATAAAGACACGCTGCAAGGGCCCCAGAGGCAAAGTTGACAAACTGTGAACCTGTTTAATCTGTGTAAAATGTGCGTTAACTAAGAAGGCAATATTGACAATGAAACTGGTGAAAATAAAAATTTTGAAGGCTGAAGCAGAATGTTAACCCCTCTGAAAACCGCACAGTTTGTGCGGAGGCTGTAAACAGCACATGCTATTTTCAGTTCTACCGCGCATTTGGAATAAACTAAGGTATTATGCTTGCACTAAATACCCGCATGATACGGAATAAATAGAATAAATAATAAGCATACTTTCCCATACTGCAAAAAGCTACACGCTTCATGGTGGCGGACGAGGGTTCGATTCCGTCGTAAAGAAACGTTTTTTTTTTTTGTGGGTTTTTGGATTCGGGTTTTTATATGACATTCAAAAACATCTATACCTACCACTAGAGAGGTGCGTCAATGTTTTCGCTGGCCCTCATTACTGTTGTGCTTTTACTTTAGCTAACACTTAAGCTAACATAGTGTTCACGAACTCGAAATTTCAGAACCGTGATATGCAACCTCGGGAAAGGAGTCCACGGCCTAGTTAGTCTGCCATTTGACCTCTATGTGCAGACTAAACAACAGAGCGAAAAGGCTGCTATTACGCTGAGTATTAGGCCTTTCTTTTTCGGACATCGAACAATCAAAGTGGGAGTATCTCAAAGGTATCTAAATCCGCGACACAAGCTCGTAGTTGTTACTTCCGCCTTCAATGGTCTCGCAGAAGTCGAGTGGCCGCGGGCCGTAAAAAGAGAGGCCGTCGGACGCTCCTTTTTTGTGTATCTGTTTTTGTGCGTGCGTGCGTGCGTGTGTGTGTGTGTGTGTTCGTGTGCGTACACACACACACACAAACGCAGAGAGAGAGAGAGAGAGAGAGAGAGAGAGAGAGAGAGCACCCCTCAAGCGCCCTTGTCTGTAACCCTCACCAGTCATTTGTAAATTCGAACAACTTCTTTAATACATACGCGCACAGACTCACTCTCATCGTTTTAAGCGAAAGGAGGGAAAGGGGAAGGTGATTGCGCTTGCGAGCAGAAACACACACAGACGAAAAAATAGCAAAACCCTAAGTCGCCTTCTCTTACTAAGCCTACTGAGCGGCTAACCTTACAACCGAATTGAGACGCAGCCCAGCCGCTTATCACGAAGGGGCACACTTCCCCAAACACCGTACATACAGCATCGTACATGCCAAAAAAAACGGTCGCAAAGGAAACAAATTGGGCGGGAATCCAGAGCTTCAGGGAGATTCAGAAGGAGGAAAAGGAAACGAATATCGACAGTAAAAAGCATCTCAATCTCTTTTTTTCTTTGTCCGAAATACTCCCGCCGCTTTTTTTAAAGCGAGTAAGGGACGAAACAAAGACCCATTTACGATCTTCACCACCGGCGAACACTCCCGGTGCATCTTGGACCGCCACGCGTAGCATCGTACAACCGATATCGCCCGGTGCACAAATGCGAAGGGAATAAACCCACCCCTCGTTTCTTTACGCGACTAGTAAAATGTAAAAGGAGAACTGGAGTAATCTGGGGAATAGGGGAGCCAGACTTTGAATAATAAAGCGGCGGGAGATTTCAAACCTGGGTTCCCCGAGCCGCAGCCTGATCGTGCTCGTGTGTTAAAAGAACGCTCCCCTTCCTCACCCACTCCCTTTCCCCCGGGCGTATTAAGAAATAAAAACGCTCACACCCAAACTGCGATGAATAAGCAGTGCACACTGAATTCGAAGAACACCCGTAATGCATTTCTTGGAAGATATTGTTCACGGAGGAAAGCAACCTCATTGCGTATAACGCTCCATTCTTTTTTTATTTTTATTTTTTTGGTAGGATCACAAACAAACGTTTTATGTCTCACAATTTACTTTCAGCAACCATTACACCGGAGTTACTAAGTTTGTACATTGGCGTTCTCTATTTACCGCAGTGGGTTGTTAGTCTGCAGCTTTATGAGTGGTGCTGCAGTGTGATTTTTTTGTTCCTATAAGCAGACCCAATCAGTTTAGCTTAGGCCAAGTAACTATTCCGCATTCGAGGCCGCAAACATCATTTGATCATCTCGGAGGTTAAGCGCTTCGAGAGTACGTGAACCCTGTAAGCTTAATTGAAATGCGTACACAATTACGCTGACGAGAGACAACGCGGCGCAAAAGAAAATAAAAGAACGTATCTCTTCACCTTGGTTCGAAGGTTCTTATTCAAGCAGCCGTATGAAAGCAGTGAGCAAGACTGTATGTGGAACGCTGCCAACGGTGTCTGCGTACGTATGCGACAAAGAGAGAATAAGTATCTTTAATTGCGAGCTCATTGGTGCATGATGGTGAGAGAACCAGTTCTTGCGGACTGCTCGTTCCCCCTCTATCAGCAGGCGCTGGGTCGAGAGGTTCAAGCTGGACCGCCGGTCCACCCACTGCTCACACGTGGAACTGTTTTTTTTTTTCTTTACAGCATAAAAAATTTCACAGGACCTTGGCCGGAATTTTAAAACAGATACTGTAACGTCCTATCGCGTGATCACGATTATAACATTATAAATACTGTATACTTATAAGTCCATATCCGGCTAATACAAGAGTGGAGCACTGTTTTTTGTGTGCCGTAAGCGAACAGCAGCAAAGCAATTTTGAACCGGTACGCACATCGACTTCCAGCGAATAACCAAACAAAAGAAAGCAGTTGTACGTCGCTGGATGGTTGTTTATTAAGTGTTTATCGCCTTTTAGTGTGCCAGCAATTTGGTGGTCCCTTTCGGGGTTTGCCGGCGGCGATGGCATTCGCGTCGTTAACTAGCGAGCGAAGGCCGGAAGAAAACGGCGGAGGAAAATGTGACGAAACCGTGCGGGGGAGGGCAGTAGGCTGATCCCGCAAGAGACGCTCGTCGGAGCGTTTGGTGAGGATGTGAAGGGGAGGGCGACACGCGCTGCTATGGCATCTTCTCTCTCACTGCCTCCCCCTCACACTTTCGGCAGCGGCTACTACTCCGTGCGTGGTTCATCCGAACCACGTCCCATTTGCGCGGGAGCTTCAAACACGATTTGCAACAACACGCTTGAGGCCGGTAGCGATACGCTTCGAGATCACAGCAGGGTAGCGCACGCCGCCATGCGTTCGCCGATCACGTGATCACTTCCTGAGGCGCACCAGCTATGCGCCGTGACCGAGAAGACTGCAGCTCGTGCTGCGCACAAATTTTGTATTAGGGAGTACAGTAATCTTCAGTTCACTTTTTAAACACGTTATGGAAGGTTGGTCTTCAACTGATATCAGGATGAAGGCAAAAAAATGGCCCCTAGAAACGAAATATTAATCCGCGACGCGAAAGTTTACGTGTTTCCTTGACATTTTGAAATACGCCTCTTTGGGTGGCTAAACGTAACCTAAGGCGCAGACATTTTGCTTCCTAATCGAATGCACATCGAAGATCGCAACATGTAATATCAACCGCTGGGCGACGTTTCAGCAACGTGGTCTAAATTAATCAACACCTACCGCCCTCCCTCTGCTCCGGCCGAAAATGAAGCCAATCTAGAAAGCAAGCGTACAGTCTGGTAAGCTTATAATAAAAATGCAGACACCTTTTTCAAGGTGCATTTGAAACGGAATAACCCATCGCATGCAGTGCTATAGTGGGTTAGTTCAGTTTGCTCTCAATAAATTCATCTCTTTTCTTCTTGCGCTCTTAACCCACGAGTTTCTGTTACTCGCCTTTTCATTTACTCGCCTTTTCAGTTACTTCTTCCTTTTGTTTGTTTGTTTCTTTGTTTGTTTGTCTGTCTGTTCTGGACAGGAGAGCAACTACATGTCAGCACTCACAGCCCATATATGGTCATGTTCTAAAGAAAAACGAGATTCCAAAAATTCAAAAAGGTGGAAGCGCGGTCCCCTGGCTATCGGCACGGACATCTGTTGCAGCGCGTTCCCACTTATACACCGCATAAAACGGCTCCCACAACAAAGCCGACAGCGGACAGTAAACTCCGCCAGAGGGCGCAGCCAATAAAATTCCCGCCTCTCGAAGTCGTTGCGAATATACACATCTAGCGCTCGTGTGCGCTGCCATACACCATCCATCCGGCCAAGTGCGTCCCGTGGGGAGATTCACTCACTTTTGCATTCCGCGGCGCCGGACGCAATTGAAAAGAGAGACACCTACGCGCGAGCAGCGTTCCGATTTTTACGACCCGCTGCGCTACGACGATATATCGCGGCAGTCTTTCTTGCCGAACGCGCAACCCCACAACCCAGGCGTGTTTTATGTCCAAACTCTGAATACATATACATATACGTTACTATAAAAAATTGTGATAGCTTGTGCGTTGCTTTTTTTGTTTTCGACGCTTTCGAGGGGGCTTTCGAGTATACAACCCGAAAACCCGTAAACGTCTCGCTAGCTCCTTCAGTGCGCAGAAATTTTCCGGTCACGTGGAAGATATGCGAGAAACAGGCCCGTTTGGGGAAGGGGCGACCTTAGGTCAAGACGCCGGGCCCAAAGCTCAAAAGAAGGAAAACCTGAGAGGTCAAACAGGATGCATCTCCACTACACGTAACTGACAGTGCGGCTTCGTAGCGATCTCCCATGATAGAAATCTCGCAGTTAAAAGCCAGAACCTGATGTAGCGTGGCTCACCGTGTTTATGTAACGTACGTGCTTTACGCCGCATTATGTAGCGTAGCCGTTCTCTCGAAGGCGCTGAAAAGGACTACACCTCAACAGAGCTAGAAGCGTTAGCTGTGAAATGGTCTTTGGAACAATCTTCTTCAACTGCTGCGAAGAATTTCCCTCGATCGACGAACGTCCAAGAGCTATAGTCATTCTTAGAATTGACTTCTTACTTGAGATGCTCACAGCAGCAATCCACGAGACGTTAGAAACGGACCAGCTGGGTAAAAACTGTGTAAGCGCATCCGCTGTGACGCACTCCTAGAAATATTAATTTTTCGCTCACGTACTTTACGCGTGTCTGCGGCAGCAAATGATGTATCCAAGCAACCATCAGTGACGATCATATTAGCAGTTAACTCTGCTGCTACTTTTCTTTCCCTGGTTATGTTTTTATTGACAAGTGTACTATAGCCGTCACGCCCCAATGATACTAGGATGGCGATGACATATCTCTCTAAAGGAGCAATCATACTGACATTTCTCCATCACATTACCCACCAGGAGCTATTCGTACTGTTATTCAAGAGCGGGTCGTGATGATAACGGCGGTGATTATGATGATGACCATCTTTTTTGTTATGGCGGTGGTGAAGAAGACGACGGTCCGGTGATTATGCTTCGTGACGTATGCACGTCGTCATCATCATAACCATCATCACCGCCACCACCACAGCCAAAGTTTCACAACGCAAACACCCCATCCCACGATAAAATAAATGTTATTTGAAACTCAGCGCCGGGCTTTTCTTTCCTTGTAACCGTATTTCGGCAACAAAAAGGCTATTTCTCCGTTCGTAGCCCCTTGCTGCACGCCAGCACACGTGTAAGCAAACAACTATGGGCGGGCTTTTCTCTCCACACCAAGAGGGGGGCGAAGCGCGCGTTCCGGAATTAATCGCAGTAGACACATGCCCAGCTCATGGGTGCGCCACCGATTGCACTCCTATCGAAGGTGTTCCATAAATCTGCCACGCTGATGTACAACGTATCTTCTTCTTAAGAGCCCGAGTGAGCACACATTGGGGGGATGAACGGCGCGTAGGGGATCCCGGTCTGCGATCATCGCACCGGCAGTGGCGGCCACAATGGCTTCATCGGCGGCCGCTGCGAAAGAGAGACGACGCCCCGATCGCGTTACAGGTCGGAATCCCCCTCCTCAAGAGCCGATAACCGTAAATCGAACACTGGCACCCTGGAGTCCCGAAGCTGTCTTCTCTATTTTCCTTCGCGTTGGTAGTTCGCTGCAGCGGAGGGGAAACCTGCTAGCTGCGTGTGGAATGTGGCGCGTTGCATGACATGCGAAGCTAATCGCGAACTCTGAAGGATTTCGAGGGCTATGACGAACATTTACCTCATATGCCGAGATAGCGCTGCAAAAGTTATTTTCGGTTCCTGTGTGTTCGTGTGCGGGGTGGGAGGTTCCTGTTTCGCGTATAAACGGAGCAGGACAATCCTATACTCGATACAGTTCTTGAACGCACTTTCGGATTACAGTTGAGCCTCTTTACAGCGAACACTGATATAGCGAATTATCGGCTATAGCGAACTAAATACAAACTTTGGTGGGTCACGCTTCATTTCAGTGACACTTGTTCTTTTATAACGAAACTGAAATCGTGATAGCTGTGCGCGATATCGGATATAACGGAGAAATATTTGACTAGGAGCGTTGGCAGCTACTTGAAACAAGAAAAAGAAAACCCGTCCGAAACTGCAGAACTATAGCGGCCCTTTTGTTCGTGGACAATGACGACAACTTCATCCTGCTCAGTGCTGTGAACACAACTTTGTTCTGTTGTAATTTCACGTACCCATGTTCCGGTTCACCGAGGTCGAGCTTGTTTATAGTGGATTTGAAGCCTAAAAAAAATGAGTTTTTGTATCAAGTATTTTTGCGGCAGCCAGATTTTCGATCGGTTAGAGCCAATTTCGGCACTTACTGTTAAAACGAATATCGGATATAACGAACTGATTTGCTGTCCCAATACTAATTCGTTATTGATTGATTGCAGGGTTTAACGCGCCGACGCAACGCAGGCGATGAGGCGCGCCGTAGTGGAGGGCTCCGGATTAATTTTGACCACCTGGGGATCTTTAACGTGCGCCGAAATCTAATTCGTTATAACGAGCTTCGGCTGCATATTTTTAAAATCTGAAATGAAGCTGTTCGCCACACAGTTTGGTCGCGAAGCTCCGCGTGACAGATACCACCGTTATATAGCGAAGGTCGTTCCAAACTACTGAAACTGGTTATGTGCACCATATATATCAACATTGTTTGCTTTCTGTTTGCTGCTAAAAAACAATTCAAACTTTATTCTTAACTTAAAGAGCATTGCTTCCCTCGGTTATAAACTTATTATCTTATAAACTTTATCTTGCCCTAAACAGGCCCGAGGATTTTTGGTGGTACATAAAATGAACATGCGGGAGAGGTGCGAATGGCTGTAGTAGTTTCAAACGGTCTTGACTATATATACATCTTGTTAAACGAAAAAGCGAGAAATTTTGGCCGGGCGGTTGAATTAAGTGCCAGACAGACAGACAGACAGACAGACAGACAGACAGACAGACAGACAGACAGACAGACAGACAGACAGACAGACAGACAGACAGACAGACAGACAGACAGACAGACAGAGCGAAGTTTCACGTTTAAAAGAGAACGTCCCAGCAGATGGCGAACGAGCTGTGAGCTGTGGACGAAAAACAGAGAGGGGAATATTGCCTAGTACAGTTACCACCTGTAACAGGAAAAAAAAGTGTTTTGCCCCAAATAAGTTTTTGTGCCTGCCCTAAGCAGCGCTAGTGTCAAACCAAGAGTATAAAACATAAGTATATTAGTCATTTTTGGTAAGATGACACGTCATCAGCCCGCTACAAAGGGGAAACTAATAGCAATCCTCCTCTTCATCATCATCATCGCCGGAAAATTAAATTGAATAGAGAGGGGTGACGAGGAGAGGATAGGATACCAGCGTGCGGGGGGTGCTAAGATTCAGTGGAGGCAGACGCCATTTCCATCGAAGCAAGCCGATACGCAGCCATTTTTTTGTCAATCTCCTGCGTCCCGAAGACTACAAAGGCTGCAAAAGCAATGGCCGTGACCACTAAAAGCCCGTTACTACGCCACCTTACCACGTTGTGACCATAGACACTACGGCGGAAAAAAAAATGTCGAGTAGGCTTACGATTGATTTGCGAAGTAGTCACGTCATCAGGAAGACAACGCTACCGTGTAAACCCTAGGGGACCGAAAACATTTTTTTTTTCTATGCAGGCATTATCCCGTGAGAGAAAAAGAAATGTTCGCCCGCCAGTCAAGCCAACGTCGTGTTCTCTACCCTCTGGGCTGTGACTACAGTCCGACAACCATCATGTACGGTAATACCTGCGGGGCGAGAAATTGCTCAAACAGCTCCCACTCTTGTTTATGCGCTGCCTGGTGCACCAGAGAACCGCTTTAAACCAGCGCCAGCACATTTTTCTGCCTTGGCGCTAACCTAGAAAATGGCAATACGGCTCTGCATTTAGTTTCCATTGTTCCCAATTCTATTTTTATTTGGCGTTTTATACGCAGACCCCTATCGTTCCAACGTACTGTATACGAGTCAGTTAAGGAGTAATAACTACAATAATACAATGAGCGGTAGTCACATAAAGACAGCTTTACATGCACCCCATCCCCATCTACAACGTAATAACCTGTACATTCGAACCTGGATATACTGAAATCGTATATTTAAAGTGATTTCTTACACCAAGGTGTGCAACCTGACATCAACGACTGAAAATGTTCCTGTATGTGTTCCTGTATACTGGGCATATCAAAAATAGAATTATCGATTATATCGAACTACACTTGCACCCCCTTCGATGTATCGAAGTACAAACGCACTTGTCCCTGTCGTTGTTCTCTCGCATCGAGCGGCGCTGCACTCATCTAGTGAGACCACCTCGAGCTGTCGCACTCATTGCCGGAGCCGTAGAGATTAAAAGGCCACTACGAGTTTAACTGGATCGCAATGGCCATAGCCGAAGCCCGAGGTAAGATGTCGTTCCTCCGTAATGGCCCCTCATCAAGAAGATATTCTCTGGTCGCAAAGAAAACAGAACCCGGGCGATGCAGCGTCATGATCATTAGCACTAGAGAGAGAGGGACACTATATACCGACCCGAGACTATCAGCTACTCCCAGAATTTCGGGGCCTCTCGTTATCTGCCCGCTCACTTCCTCTAAGGTACTAAGACCATTTTGAATGCTTTACGCAGTTAGCTGTGAAGGCGAAACGTTCCTTTGTACTCCACATCACGTTCAAAAGGCCGTTCTACTGCATACAAATACTGGGAATTATTAGTGCGTAGGTTTGCGGACAGCCGCCTTTCGCATAAGATTTCACAAATGCCACACGGTTTTATACGTCGCAAAATTAGTACCACCACCGAAGTCAGAAAATGCGTGTATACACGTGAGTGAGTGAGTGAGTGAGTGAAAGAACTTTATTGAGGGTCCGGCGATGACGCGAGCTCGTCGCGCACCCAGCTAGTCCCACGTCGGGATCGGCAGGTCTAGCCCACCGGTCCGGTCGCGGGCACGCTGGACTGCCAGGATTTGCTTGTCTAGAGCGGGGCTACGCAGAAGAGAGTCCCACTCCTCCTTGCTGAACTTGGGGTGTGCGGACCCGCACTCCCAGAGCATGTGAGCTAGAGTAGAGGTCTGTCCGCAGGACGGGCAGGCGTCGTCGCGATATACGTCGGGGTAAACTTCGTGTAGAACTGCCAAACACGGATATGTGCAGGTCTGTAATAGTCTAAGGGAAACGGCTTGCGCCCTATTCAACTTGGGGTGAGGGGGTGGAAAGACCCTTCTAGACATGTAGAAAAATTTCGTGACCTCGTTATAAGTAGCGGGAGCATCCCTGTGGCCGTAAGGGGTAGGCGAGTCAGCTCTCCTTACAGAGGAAGCGCGGTCAGTGAGGTCGCGCGCAGCCTCGTGAGCAGACTCATTGAGGTTCGGGGGAGCACCCGCGAGAGATCCTACATGAGCGGGGAACCAGTGAATTGAATAATGCGTGAGAGCATCTGTACGCCAAACGCTAAGAAGGCGAGCAGCTTGCTCAGCTATGCGGCCATTCTGAAAAGCCCTCACTGCCGTTTTGGAGTCACTGTAGATCTCTGACCCACGACCGTCTAGCAGGGCGAGGGCGATGGCGACTTGCTCAGCGACTTGGGGGTCTGATGTGCGAATGGAAGCGCAGTTAGAAATATTTCCGCTGTAGTCGACCACAGCGACGGCAAAGGTCTTCCCATTGCTGTACTCCGCAGCGTCAACGAAGCTTGCTATAATGTTTTTTTGCTTGATCTGTTTGAGGATCGCTGCTGCTCTTGCCTTGCGTCTGCCCTCGTTGTTGACAGGATGCACGTTTCGGGGCACGGGGGCCACTATGAATTTCTCTCGAATGCACCTAGGGATCGGGGTACTGCTCCTCGAGGATCCTGCTGAAGGGTAGCCTAGCTCTTCGAGGATGCGTTTGCCTGCTGCTGTGGTGTTCAGGCGAGCGAGTTGTGCGCGTTCTTGGGCTTCGGCAATCTCCTCGGCGGTGTTGTGTAACCCCAGCTCTCGAGAAAATGGTCAGGAATTGAGTTGCTTTGGAAACTTAGTTGGCAGGGCATCAGACACGTTATACGAAGGCTGTGGGTCCCAATCTCACCCACTGCAGCTCAAATTTTTTTCAATTTTCTGACTTTACTACCGTTCCGAAGTTCCTTGTTCACGCAAGAAAAAAACAGACGAACTCTTCGATAGGCCTCGTCCATCACTGTTGGAGTTCCTAAATATATATTATTTTTTACTTTCCTTCTTTCTTCCAAAAATTGTTTATCTGTTTCAATGGCCTACCGCATCCTCCCCTTTGCTTTCTTGACTGCCAAAACAGACCAAGGTGGAGGACATTCTAGTTCAAAATAAGCGAAGCAAATGCGCCTGGGCTGGTCACGTAATGCGAATGAAGGACAACAGGTGGACCATCCGGTTGACAGGCTGGCTGCCAATAGGCCGCAAACGCACTAGGAGTCGGCCGAGAACTCGTTGGCGCGACGGGCTACGAAAATTTGGGGGGAAAACATGGGCTCAGCTAGCACTCGATAGGCGTTGCTGGAAATCTTTGGGAGAGGCTTTCGTCCTGCAGTGGACACAAACAGGCTAATGATGATGATGATTATAATACATATATATACATACCCTTCCCTAAAGGGCATATATAGACGGGAATATATACATACCCCTCGTTAAAGTATGTACTTATGGACATCCGTCTAAAGACTTTTTTTGAAACAGCACGGAAAACATTTCTCGCGTATGGGCAGGCCGCGCCAAAACGAGTGCTTTCGTACAAATCTGGCCGCCCGTCCAACAAGCGTCAACAACCTCGGCGCTCATCTGCCGCCGCTCGACGAGAGTACGTCCGCGCGGGCGTTGCAATCAGCCGCGCCACAGATGGCGAACGACCGAACAGGGCCAGTCGTGCAGCAAGCGCACGTGTCGCTACACAACAGGGGGAGGGGAATGAATGGCCAAGCCAGGTAACGGGCAGCGGTAGTTCGAATCTACGAGTACGACAGCCGGAATATGCACTCTATGGGACGACGGCGTCTGGCACGAAGGCAGTGGGCGGGGGAGTAGGCAGCAGCCGCAGAACAAGTCGACGGGAGAAAAAAAAAAAGGGGGGGGGGGTATCTAGGCAGTGGCTTTCACCACGATGACGGTAGCACGTGCAGAACATCCCGCCAAAAAGAAGCGCTGCTCTATTATTAACCGGAAGCTATTTAGGAAATCACATAAGCGGAGAGAGGAGCAGTGATCTACGTGGCGTTGCCGGCTTGAGTGGCCGGAATGGAGTGGGGTGGGGCGCAGGGGGGGGACGTCATCTTCCAGCCGTCCTTTTCCCGCCGTTCTTGTCGTTACATAATGCCCTGTACTGCCCTCAACGTTTTTTTCTTTTTTCTGTTGCGTACTATTCATAAACGGATAAGTGCAAGAAGCGTACTGGGCTGCGCCTCCACCCTCCCTGTTTTATAGCAGCCAACTCTTATTCGTAGTGAAGAACGAAAGAAACTGGGTAGCGTCATTTTGTCAGTGCAGGATATTTTCTTATCGATCCAGTGAAAAAAGCGAGTGCTTGCCTAGTAAACCCACGTTAAAACGAAGTTCTCGGTAGAGGAAACTGGCTTCGTTATAAGCGATATTCTGTTAAAAGTGGGTGCAACGTGCTCTCTGGCTGTTACGTAAACTCGAAGAGCTGCTCCAAGTGCCGCGTCTAAATACAATGTTATTGAACGCGACACCGCCAGCGTAAATGTCACTCGCCTACCCGCCGCGGTGGCTCAGTGGCTAAGGCGTTGTGCTGCTGAGCAGGAGGACGCGGGTACGATTCCCGGCCGCGGCGGCCGCTTTTCTGATGGAGGCGAAAAGCAAAGACGCCCGTGTGTACGAGATTTCGGCGCCCGTTAAAGATCCGCAGGTGGTCAAAATTGATCCGGAGCCCTGTCCTACGGCGCGCCTAATCGCCAGTATTGCGTCGGCGCGTTAAAGCCTACAATCAATCAATCAAATGTCCGTTGCCTACGAGTAAGAGACCATGCTAGTACAGGACTCGAGCGTAAAAGTAAAGATACCCATTATCTGGCTGCAACTCGGACCAACTTGCGCTGATTCGGTGCGTTCACGTCCAAACTGCTTCCCAACAGTCCTGCCGAGCGAGAACCGAATACGCGACCTCGCGTGCCGAGCCGCCGGAATCAATGCTGCCAGGGTTAACATTGACCTCGCTTACTTTCAAACCTCCAAAGCACACCTTTGCCGTTACTGAGCCAGCGCCACACAGGTCAGACACGCGCCGCCATCTTGCTCAGGGTTAGAGAAAACTCGACGCACTCCCTCCTCTCCGGGGATATCACTACAAAACACGGCGTAGAGACAGACAAATAAAAAAAACACAACCGAGAGCGCCCGACCAGCTCAGGCCTGGTCACGTAGACGCCATGCGCATTCAAATGCAGTCGAGAGACGGATCCCACCTTCGAAACACCACCGACCAATGAGGAGCTTAGGGCGACCGTGACGTCATGCGCCTCGTGCATGCGGGGCGCTTGCGTAAACGGTGGACGACAATCGATTGGAAAGTCGGACCCTGTGCGCATGCGCCGACCCAGGCATCCGCCCCGGGCCCCGCCGCAGACGGGAATAATCGACCCGTAGTTCGGCCGCAGAGAACTGCACGCAGACTTCTACACTCCGCCCGTATAGCCGTTGCTAGTGCTTTGTCATTCGCTTGCAACGGTTTACGCTGCAGGAATTACGGCGTGCAGGATGTCTACCTAGGGTGTTCAGGAAATTACAGTGCTTCAGATTTGCGGTACAGTGTTGGGGCAACATTGTCAAACGTATCTTCGTCGACATGACTGCGCGCCCGCAGTGGCTTTCAGTTCTGAATTCAACGTGCGCAGGCGTTTAGGCACGTCCGCAATGCCATCGTGGTTACGCTTGCTTTCCTTTCAAGCTAAAGCAGCTACTTAAGGTCTCAGATATTTACGGTATTGCTATATTTGGAACATAGGATGTTTACGGCATCATTGCGCGAATACTGGCCCATTGGCTTAATTATAACTAATTTGATTTCGTCTACGGTAACACAAGGATAAACAAAGGAGAAGCCAATTACGTGCATCATTTGCACGGAACAACGCAACACCAGACGTCAAACGGGACAAAACTATCGGCGGATATTTTGTTCTGTAAAGGGCTGTTGTGACGCATGGAGCAGAGATAGGCTGTTCAATCGCTGTCGACGTAGCGAAAGCATCGAAACAGACTTTAACGTAATATACGTTACTTCGCAGGATAAGTAAGAAGTCGATGCCAGCAATAAGAACAAACGGTTTAACATAAAGTCTAAAGACTATCTCACAGCAGCACGATCATCAGCGATACGCGAGGATGACTCCGCAAAATGGGCAAGAAAACAAAATATTGTGGAAACCCCGGCTTTCATCGTATTCTTATACGATGAAAGCCGTATTCTTATACGATGAAAGGCCTAGTCTTAACGAATTCAGTGGATTCAACAGCAGCCAACTACAAGCGGGACGTCCTGATTGGCTGAAGGTGGACCACACGAATCCGACGCCAAACCTGCGCATGCGTCAGATGGTTCGGAACCGGAACAATGTCGCAACGTTAAAAGCCAACAACTCAAAATACTGCCCCTGTTACTTGCCTCTTGTATGAAAGTGAAGCTTTCAACGCCTCACTAATGGCGTTTGATGTCGCTCCAAAACGCACTGCAGGAAACCCAACTTTACCCAACCGGTATCACAATACGAGGGTGATGATAAGCGAAGACACATCAATTGCCTCAAAAAAACAAAAAAAACACGCCTCTCGTGGTCGGAATCGAACCCGCGTCCCTCGCGCCACGAAGATAACGTCTATCCGACCGCGCCATTCCGACAAGGTCGAAACGGTTTACATGGGAGGAAGGTTACATGGTTACATGGGAGAATATATACCTGATTTTTAAGGCTCCACATACGACTTACAGTTCAGAAACTTATTTTGTTTGAAACACAAGTCGATATTTAAAAAGTCCAACTTTCGGAACGAAAATATATCGGTTACTTCGCACAACCGGTTAGAATGCCCCCCAAGGTTAAACCCTTCGCATTGTGGACTACGGTTTCACGAGGCATCTGTCAAGTTCTCCACGAGCCGGCCCGGAAGCTCGCTCGGCTTGCTTTAGCACGACTCCCGGTCACGTCTTCTGCCCATTCAGGCACGCTGATTTGTTATAAGACCCTAATCTGGCTTCTAAGAAATTTGGAAACGGAAAGTCACGAACTCAAACGCAAAAAGAGAAGGTAGGAGGGAAATACCCTTCATTTTTTCAAGCTAAATTAGCCTAGGGCGCCTTCTTGGGAAACTTGCCACGGTTTCCTCCACCACGGATGGCAGCAAGAGCTTTGCCACCGCGCTGGGGTAAGCAATCCACAGAAACTACCTTTGCCATTTTTAACAGCAGAGCTCTGAAAGCTTTCAGTTCCTCCGTATAGCGTTACTAAAAAAACTGTGGTTGATTCCTCTGTCGTAGGAATCGGTAAAAAAATAAAATGAAATCTGCAGCGAAATTTGCACATGAGCATAATTTGCGGGTCGGCACCTGTCTTGTGGGTGTGCTTGGCGAGCGACGTCGTGCAGGCGGGTCGCTTCGGCAAAGGTGCACTGGCGTCATTTCCGTGACGGATGTTACGTCAGTGAAGTGTTGGTGTATCGCGGCATAAAACACTTTGGTGTTATAATACAAAACCCGAAAACGAAAAACCCTAAGCACAACATACTTTTTAGTAGTAAAGGTTGCTTCCCCGCAAGGCGAAGCAACCCTTTACAGGCACCCCTTACCTAATGGGAGAGACGGCTGAAACGGGGAGCTTTCTCTGCGCGAATTTAAGTAGGTGTTTGCCATAGATTTGTTTGTATTTGATTTATTTAAAAGTTCAAGTAGCAGAGAGCAAGTCGAACTGCTTCGACCGCGTTGGGATAGCGGGAACAGATAGACGTCGCCTTCATAACGCGAGGGTGCCAGGTTCGATTCGCACCGCGGGAAGTGCGTTTTTTTTTGTCATTATCATCTCCACCATGTGCCCTTGAACTGTGTAAAGTCGGCTTCCCTGTAGCGCGTTTTGGTTACGACACCTCCATAAGTGAGATGAGAAAGTGTCGCTTTAGAAGGTGTTGTAGGGGCGCCTTTAAAGGCTCCGCAGTCGGCCGGTGTAGTGTTCGCCGACGGCTTTGATTCCAAAAAGAACCCTTCTGGGGGCCTCGGGTAGTATACTAGCCGAATTTCTAGAGATAATAATACCAGCACCAGCAAGAGGCGCATCTACGATCCGAAAGCGAGGGCGTTGCCGCTTATACACCCGTCCAAAACACAACACGAACAGGGAACTCATCAGTGCGGTAGCGCGTCACTTGGAAACACGCTTGCGACCAATTTGAGGCCGCGAGCCAAACCACTGCGACACTGACGCTTCAAATCGCTCTCACGGGAACGGGTGAAGAAAAAAAAAGCGAAGTTACAAACGAAGAGTGAGCAGGACGCGTATAAAAACAGGGTCCTGACCGCTCTCTTTAATGTCGAAGCCTGAAACAAAAACAAAGCGAAAAGAAAAAAATGATAAACTGGCGAGGGATGAATGGGAACCCAAGTTGAGCGTCGAGTAATTAGGCTAAGTGCCAAACGCTCAGGCGGCTCTGCGGGAAAAACCACTTTCGAAGCGCAGGCGCACCAATCTCATTCGTCGCTCTTACCTATACAAAGTGCTTTACCGTCCCCAGTTTATGTCTTTTTTGGGTATTTGTGTCTTACCTTTTTTTTTTTTGCGTGCCTAGAATCTCTAGACCCCTCCCGTTTTCTTCGTACATCTGCAGAGACGTCACTGCTAGGCTGTAGTCGCCGCGCATGCGCCGTCGTGCGTATTGAGGCTCAGCGTCGTTCGCGAATGCATTTTTCATCGCAAAGAGCCAGTACGGGCGGCATGAAGGATCGTAACTGCATTACCCGTGCACTGGCCAGTTCACCCTCTCTGTTACGGGTACCTAGGTAGCGCGCATGTGATTTTGATCCCTAATGGGGACGTACCTCCCACTCTTCCAATCAGCGGGTGAAGAGAGAGAGAGAGAGGAGAGAACACTTGACGAATGATACGGCGAAGTACTGCACCGAATGACATGGGCAGTTTCTTTCGAAGGGTAGTCAGAGTGGTCGTAACATTCGACGGACATAGTTTGTAATACCTAAATATGAAACGAAAAAAAAAACACCCCCCAAAATACCTCTGATTTCCTTCACGAGTGCAGTTTTATGGCAGCGTCGAATCATAAATGGTCACGCTGACGGTGGCAAGAAATATCAAAACTAAAAGTTTGAAAACGAAGCGTACTATTTGACGTTGTGAAATGTACCGCAGTCGACCGCCATGCCCGATGGCGCTTGCGTACTGCTTCTTCTTCCGGTAGTCGTTTATCCACTGCACCGAATTCATTGCAGCACAAAATAAAAAGAATTACTAGGGCACCTTAGAACTCTTCGTAATGTAAGAAAGCATTAGTATGCGATTTCAAAACGTGTCTTCGCACTATCAAAATCAACCTTCTTCATCAAAATCAACCCTTGTTCGGGCTCTAGGGCTAAGCTTACGCTTGTCGTTACGTAGCCGTAACGACGAACTTTACTACGCGTCATGCAACACCAAGCTCCCTGCGGGTACCGGTTCGCGATGTTGCATGTAAAAGCCTAACGTTAGGTCTAATGTCAGGTCGGCTACCCGCGTTCCCAATACTCACGAGCCATCAGTTCCGGCAGCACTGTGCGACCACAGGTTTCAGCGGATGTCGCATGAACTCCCTAGTAATGTCCGGTTCGCACCGCCACCAGCAAACTTTGCTACGCGCCTCATTGCTACTTCTACAATTCTTGACATGCTCGTATTACTCATGCAGGCCTCAGTGGATATCTCTAACGCACATTTTTAAGTCGAAGGCCGCAACGCATCCTCTAGGTCGACCTTTTGTCAGCTAGATACGGCTAAAATACGGCGGAGCCGATCCGTACGCCGTTTACAGCTCTTTTCCAGAAAAGTAGCGGTCCGAACAACTGCTCCTCGCTCTGCTTGAACTTTGGCCCTCTCGATGATCTCAGCGGAGAGTGTTGGTTGCCTTATTTGATTGTCTGCACGAAATAAGCATCCCAGAGACAATCTAGAACTTCGTATCCTGACCTGTGAGATCATGTGATATTTCACGTGACCCACGCAAAGCTTCATGTTCATTTTTTTATTCTCCCCTTTTTTCTCCTAGCTCTCTCTTCCGCCCTACTTCCTTTACGTCTTTTATTCCCTTCTCCCTATCCCCACAAAGCAGCATGCCGGCAAACCTCTGTACTTTCATCTAATAAAGATCTCTCTCTCTCTCTCTCTCTCTCTCTCTCTCTCTCTCTCTCTCTCTCTCTCTCTCTCTCTCTCTCTCTCTCTCTCTCTCTCTCTCTCTCTCTCTCTCTCTCTCTCTCTCTCACCCGCGCCATACACCCCAGAAGCTTCTCGCCGAAAAATCGACAAAATGAGTTTCGTTGTTTTTTTTTTACAGGGTTCCTCTTTCGGGATTCCATCTGCGTCGATGCACGTGTGGGCATGCTGCCATACACTCGTACATATAAAGCTGGTGTGAGCACGCGTCTGTTGTGTGCGTGCGTGTGTCTATGCGCGCGTTCAAACCTAACATGCATACTATCGTAACACATATCCTTTCATGGGCAGAAAGACACCAGTTCGGCCAATGTATCTTTTTTTTTTTCGCTCAGTAATACAACCTACCCAGTGTGGTGCGGCGTCCTCGGAACTCGGAACACTCGGAAAACTAAACAAAATGGACAACAGAACATACGAGACGGGGAGCGACGAAATGCCGAACGGGGTAAGACACGGACTCCGGAAAAAGTGGCGCTCGGGGCGCACTGCGGAAACTCCTTCTCAAGTCGGCTGCTACGTTTTACGGGGGAGGCCATGAATTGACAATGAGGCGAATTCCTGGCTCTGAAGGAAGCGGCACTCTCGATAGCTGGCTCGCCTCGGCGACCTTACTGTATTCCGGGTATAGTGGGGGCGTCACTGCAACTCGTCCGTTCTCGCTCTCTCTCTTTCTTTTTTAGATGTCCAAATCAGCGCCCCGTTTTACGGTGTCGTGTTTCACACAGCGCGAGTAGGCGGCTTGCTTTTGCACAAGTAACCCAGGCCACCGTGGGCGCGGCAGCATCGCTAAAACCGAGGCCCTGACCTAAACTCTTGATTGCACGCAAGAAAAACTAACAAAGAAAAGCCTTCGCTTTTTAAATATTAAAGTGCCTTGTTTTTCGCAATCACTATTAGTGTTTCAAACCAATGTACCGTATGATTTTAACTTTGAAAAATTGGAAATCAAGAGCCACGGTAGAGGGAATAGTAAGGGGGCAACGGATAGATGGAGAAAAAGACAAATAGAGAGAGCGTGAGTGAGTGAGTGAGTGAGTGAGTGAGTGAGTGAGTGAGTGAGTGAGTGAGTGAGTGAGTGAGTGAGTGAGTGAGTGAGTGAGTGAGTGAGTGAGTGAGTGAGTGAGTGAGTGAGTGAGTGAGTGAGTGAGTGAGTGCATGCGTGCGTGCGTGCGTGCGTGCGTGCGCGAGTGAGAGTGACATGGAGAGAGAGAGACATAGAGACTGAATCAGTGGTTTAAGAGGCACATGAAAACAAACGATAAACTGTTGCACAAATTAACGACCCAGGCAACACGCCGGATGACAACCACGGCAGCAGACATCAAAGCCGCACTGACGAGCGCCCAGCGCGAGTCGAGGCACGTGCTCGACACAAAGGAATCTCGGTGCTTTCAACTCAGCCACTTAGAGAAACAAAAGACTGGAGAGAACGAGGGCGACCGCAGCACAAACATGGTTTTTTACCTCTTTCTGGGAAGTGGGGGAAAGAATAAAGAGTAGGAATAAGGGGAACACAACGGACGCGACATTTAGTATAAGAAAATCATTATTAACAGCGAGGCTCTTGAGCAAATCGTTTGTGTATGGTGTTCGCAGTTAAAAATACCAAGAAAAGGGCGAACGCTCGTGCACGCGCGCCTCGAGCGCACGTTCGTCAAGCTACCAAGCTAAGCAGACCCCCTCATGAAGTTTGGGCACTATTGGCAAAATATAATCTCCAGCGAAAACACGTCACAGTGTGCACGTTGCACGTCCGGCGTCTATATTTAAAGTGCGTGCGTTCCGTTCATTCGTTCTCTTTCTTCGATTTGCTTCTTCGCCGTTACAGCAACAAAAATTGAGTAATGGTCGTTGAGGTAGCGAAGAAGAAGCAAATCGGCTGCAATCATGGACTTAAACTGTCGTGATGGTCGTGAAGGTTACGTACAGCGTAGCTACCTTCAAGTCTTACGCGTTAGTGTGAGTTTCTTGCATTTTTTGTCTTTCGCGAATATGATACTAATAAGTTCTCGTCGCTTCTGCCGGTCACCGGTAACGTTTCTACATATCTTTTGTTATATTGACGAAAAAGACAGCTGGGTCAAATGAGTGCCCTCCTCTCCTACAAACCCGTCAAGCACTGATTAAAGCACTGGGCGCCAATTAAAACCGAAAGGATTTCTCCGAGTCAGGAAAAGCAGCTCCGGCCCGCGCTAGGCTCGCTTTCATCATCGTAGATGGCAGCACTTTTCTCGCAATTCCGTTAACTAGACTCCGTCCCTTCCGCGGCTAGCGTCACTTAGATTTGACGGTTGGAAGTGTCCGGGAACCACCCCAAAAGTTTCGTCCCACCGGCAAAACGAAACGCGCAACTCTGAGTTTAGTTCGAATAGAACCGTGAAATATATAGAGAATAAGGAGAGCGCTTGGAACCAAATTTTCAGTCGCAAGAGTAAGCAGACAAAAATAAACTGATGATTGGAGGAGAAGGAGAGACGAAAGTATTTCTCGACAGAGAACAAAACAAAATAAAGGGCGTGGAATGTAGGGGGAAGAGCCGGGCAGAGAAAAGCGGCGAGGCGAACAACAAAGCGGTGCTGACGAGGAGCGTGCGGAGAAGAAGCCCCGCATACGCTTCTCTCGGAGAGGAAGACGAGTGCGATGTTGGCGGCACTGCGGACGAACCAGAAAAAAAAATGGCGCGCTTGCGCGCCAAACTCAATTTCGCGACGCAGACGTGCCTGCGGTGCACAATTAGAGCGGACGCCCGGCAGGACCGCGTCTCCCGTCTTCCCACCACCTCTTTGCCTCTCTCTGCAAGAACGAGAGAAAGAGGGGGTGGGGAAGAGAGAGGGGACGGTATCTCGGCGAAACAGCCGCGCCATGGATACGTGCTCAAAACAAACCACGCGACGCGGTCTGAGGAAAGGAGCGAGGGGAGAACGCTGGGGCCCATCAACGAATGGAATAATCTGCGCATTGCTGCGATGTATGTAGAATAATCATGTGAATCGCCGGAAGCCAATCTATACGCCCGCTAAGCGATAACTGCTTTCTCAGATAAGGTGAGATAATAGAGATAAGAGAGTAATTGTTGTGTGTTTGCGGAGATAACAGACATAACAGGGACGTATACACGAGCATAAGGCGATGATTAATGGTCGCAAAATTTGGAAATGGCCAATTGCATCACACAATTTGCAATTCGCTCAATGTTTAACTCCTTTTTTTCTTTTGTGTTTTATATTCACCCTTGTCAACTTGCCCTGTGTGTTATACATATGACAATGTCAACCTTCTCCCCTATCCTCCAATTCCTATGTATTCTTTCCTCCCTATCCCCCTCCCCTACAACAGAAGGCGTTCCGGTGTCCGCCACCAGGCGAGACAATTTACGCCTGTTCGTGGATCTTCCCTTTCCAATGAACAGTAAATGCATACATACATTCATTGCATCGAAAATACCATAAAGGGACGCGGACCTACAAATAAGAACATTTTTTTCGATTTTTCCCGTTTGAATGCTCATAAGAAACATGTACAGTCGTCCACAGGTTAGCTGGAGCAACGCTTTACCCACATATAGGCTCCTCCTGGTTGGGTGTCAGGTAATTTAGTCACAACCGCTGCACTTCTTTGAAGTTTAAGGGGGCTCTTATTCCCCCCACATTCGTTTGAACAGTTTTGTTGGTAACTTTTCAGATATTGTATTCTAAAGCCAAATGTGGTGCTCCAGCTAAGTCTGTGGAGGACTGTGGAAACTTGCTCCATCGAAGAAAGACGGAATGTGTTCATTAATAATTTTGCCTAACAAAACATTCCAAATGCCTTCGAATTTATGTAAAGTCATGTAGGTGCGAAATTCGAAGCCCAATATTCGAGCCCGCACACGCCAAATCAAGTGTTGAAAATTTTCGGAAGCCCAGTATTGTCAGGCATGCATAAGGCCTCTGTACAGTGCTCACGGATTGAAACGCGACACTGCGAGCGCGTGGCCTGCGGTACATGCAGCGCCGCCCGTGGACGCCCGTCGAAGCTAGGTGTTGCATTGTGGTATACCACGAGGTTGAGAGCGTTTTAACCGTAGGCTTGCTGCTTCCGGTTGCCAATCAGCGGGGCTGTGGTTCCCCACAGCGACATCGGTGCGCTGCGAGCCTGGAGCGCGTTTGTGCGCCGGTGGTAGCCGCCCGGTGGTCCGCGCAGCCAACTTCGCGACATCGTCTGCTCGGGCGCTCTTCTTACGCGTGCCCTTCCGATGCGAAACAGATAATGTGCGTGTAAGGCACGGTCACGCTTATCTGAATAAAACGAGCGTCTGCACGAAGGAACAGCCAACTTTATTCCATGATATAAACTAAAAAAAAGAGGAGAGCCGACGAAGTACTAATGCACTGCACCACACGCGAACGTACCTGCAAAGGCGTGTTTCCTTTTTTTTTAGTTTACATCCTGGAATAAAGTTTGCTGTTCCTTCGTACAGAAGTTTCTTTTATTCAGATGAGCGTGACTGTGCATTACATGAACATTACTGTGCCACATTAGAAGGGCACGCGTAAGAAGAGCACGCGCACACGATGTCGCGAAATCGGCTGCGCGCACAGCCGGGCGGCGCACAAACGCGTTCCAGCGCTCCAGGCTCGCAGCGCCCCGCTGTCGCTGCGGGGAACCACAGTCCCGCTCATTGGCAACCGGAAGCAGTAAGCCTACGGTCAACACGCTCTCATCCTCGCGGTATACCCCAATGCAACACCTCGCTTCCATGGGCGTTCACGGGCAGCGCTGCACGTACCGGCGGCCACGCGCTCGCAGTGTCGCGTTTCAATCCGTGAGCACTGTACATCATTGTAGTAGCAAACCATCTTTCGTTTCCGAACTCAATACTTATGGCTGCAAGTTATGTTATGAATAGTCGGAAAAATACGGATTGACGCAACTAAAATATGAAATTCTTACCGTACGGATATTCGCGTCAATGTTTGTATTTTCTTCTTTTTCTTTTTTCGTGCTTCCGCCCTAATGCTCGTCAACGCTCGTCAAAGAAATATTAGATCCTCCTCCTCCTCTGTTTTGTTGAAATGTTTTTGAAACAATATGTAAGCACTTTATTCGGCCCACCAGGCATGCAAGAGACTGTCACGAAAAAGTACCGCATGAAATAAAAAAAAACTCTGTTAGGGTGTTAAGCTTTTTCGTTCTTCCATCCCATTTCTTAGCACGGTGGATTTTTTTTTTTTTTTTGGCCAGAAGAAAAGCAACAGCCTTCCCGACTGAGAGGTCTGGCACCACACTGCACTGACCCGAGCCAGTAGTCGCTGGTGACTGTGCGCGATTGTATGTCCCGAGACTTTCAAATTCTCCACTTCGGGAATTTCATCTCGTAATAAGGCATCTACATCCCTCGCTCAAAGCAAAAAAATAAGTGTAGTCACGTAAGCACGTCAGGCTGCATCATCACCATCATCATCACCCTACGCGACGACCGGACCCTGCAACCCTTTGATCAACTTTTTTTCTATATCTTAAATACTTTCAGAACGTAGTTGAGAAGCATATTCAGTACTTAGGATAGGGGGTCACAAGCTACGCCCATTAGATAACTTCGAAAGTTGCTTAAATTAAAAACATTTTTCTCTCTTTCCCCGGTCTTGGCGTTGTTCGACCGTCCCAATAACGTCATTATAGTGGGTTAGCGGTTATTTACGGGCTTCCTTACTGTTGTAGTAATAAGCGCACTCCGTACCCACTTGAAAAAAATCGCCAGAAACGCGAAGGAGAAACGAAAGGCGTATCTGCTGCGACGAGCAAATCACGAGTGCCGCTCCGTGCTGGCGATAACTATGGCTTTCGCAGAGCTGCCTTATACTATGGAAAGAGTGAAAGCGTTTATAGGAAGTGCTGCAGAGGCACTTTAGGTCACCCTCCCACTCCGCATAAGAAGCAGACGCTGACGAGTAAATGGTAGAGTATAAAACAGGACGCTACAACTCCTCTTGGGGATTTTCATCATAATATCTGGCTGCAACAGAGAAAGAGATGGGTTATGAGAAAAGTCTCCAACTGCCAGCATGTACAATTTACTTGTTTATTTACTGAAAAGAGTAACAAACACCGAATTTACTTCACCGAAGCAGTCCCTAACCCGCCTGCGTCTCAAAATGTTGCAACGGTTTACAATTTCTACCACACTGTCCCTCATGGAAAGACCTTTAATTTTGCTTCGATATCCGCGCACCTCGAGCGGCGGATTGCGCTCACAAGCTTGCCGGAGAGAAGTGCGGCCAGCGCCCGACAGATGGCGAGACGCGTTCCAGTCTGTACCTTCAGCGTCTCAATCGCACTACATTCGGCTCATTATTCTGAGCTGGGTTTACATACATTACACCGATACCTATGACCGCTGTCTTCCGCCAAAAATTTTACAAGGACTCCAAGTAAAGAGGCACAGCTTACTTTTGAGGGAGCGGGCAAAAGTTTGGCCGCCCGAAACTGGACGAATATGTGTGGCGCTAAACTTCAAATTATACTAGTCAGTTCAGGCAACAGGGTAGCTTTATTTTATTCTTCCGCAACAACACAAAGAAGACCCAAATTACAAATATGAATTTCAAATAACATTGACGAAGGCCCCTGAACCTTGTTACTGAACCTTGTTTCTTAGGATTAGGAGTATATCCGACTCTCCATCTAAAATTTAACGTCCCACTGCGACAATTACATTGGCGTTTCTCCGTCATGGTGGGTCTTCTATAACTGCTTGGGTGTCAGAAGACTGTTTTAATAGAGGGGCCGAGGCGTCGCTCTGTACCGCGCAGAGATTAGATGACGGCGCCTGTGCCAGCGACTGCGGGAAACGAAAACAGAACGCGAATGTTGGCATGACGCTGGAACAAAGTATCCCTTCTTCAATGTCGCCTAAATGGAATAGAACCGTGCGCCGACCTCCCATTTCTTCGTGGTGCGACAAGGTGAGATCATGTTCAAAGCGCGCCACTAGATGGCGCCATATGCCAGGGTTGAGCACTTGAGAGGACACTATTACGCATTTAAGAAGCCACGCTGATGCTTCTGTGTCCTCCAAGAAACGCACGAAAGTGGGAGAAAACCGAATGAATCCAGTTACTAAGTAAGGGAAATAAGTTTTACACTGGGACAGGATAGCCCACCCAAAGTCTAACTCGAAGCCCCGGTGCCGAATTTTAAACCCATTACCTTTGCTCTCTTTGTAACATTTACCAGCCAAAACAACCATCTGAGAACGAACCATTTTTTTCGTTTCCCCCGATGGCCACATCAGCAACGGAAAGCGTGCTTTGCCACAGTAACACTCTTATTGCGGCGGTGCATACTTCCCGGAGTACGCGACGGCACTTTGTCGTATTGCGCGATCAGCAATAAATGGGAGCAAGCTAAGATTTTACGGATCATGGCAAAACATCAATGAAAGCATGGAATAATAGCAAAACGCACTCTCTATTCCTACATGTACTCGAACACAACGTGAAAAATTTTCAAGCATCGGCCAGCTGAAATCATAATGCGCAAACAGCATTAACTGCAAAGCGTCTCTCAAAGCGTATTCATTAGAGTACGTTTCACATAAGAAGCGAAGTGACCATTCTGCTCTCACGCTAGTAAAATGGGGGTAACAATCGTTATTTTTAGATCCCTCTTTTATACCTTATGAAAGAAATGAGGGTAATAGTGTGAAGAGCGCTCCCCGGTGAGAAGTAAAAATCGTAATGCTGCTCCTTACGCGCATTCCAATACCTCCACGCTGTCACGCAAACCCTTCCCGCTCTTGTAGGTCTCTTGTAGATTCCGTTCTGCTCGAACGGGGAGGAAAAATATCACTGAAAATGGGTGGGGGGGAGGCGGAGGAGGGGGTACGTTTTTCTGCGCATGGATTCGCGTACCAACCGTCACCGCATTTCATCTTTTTACCTATTCCTTCTACCCCTTATTTTCATACACATTCAGACAACTCATTCAACAAAATTTCTACTTCAGACTAAGCTTGAAACATTAAAAGGGCCCGATAGATTGTAAATTCCCCTGCACTGTTCCGGAATTGTGTCTGAAATTGTGCCTCTGGTAATGTTGCATAAGACTTGTGCTACACTTTTCTCACACACGCCGGAACGACAACAAAGTCACATTGGCAAGCTAGAGTTAAGACAAAATTCCGGCAGTTCTACCATGGCATCACTTGAGCCCATCGTTTGCCCTCGCATTTCCTTGCTTTACCGACCCTACAAGGTGACTTGTCAGAGCTCATACATCAGAAAAAGGTCGTCGCGTTTTTGTTAAAAATTACTTATTCCATCTCTCTCTGTACACCTACCGGTCTATCCGCTACTTTCCCGGGCTAACCGCGGTAGCCCCTTTCTTACTAAGGTAGTCCGCTCGTAGGTCATCCGTATTACACATGGGCAATAAAACTCCGCTTTTTCTCTTGAACTACGATGTTTTCGAGACGAATTTTTGTTTTCTAATTTATGACAGGTAATTCCTATCTCTTACAGGGAGGTGCCAGAAATTTAGCCAGGGTGTTCAAAAGGAGCTGCTTACTTCCCTTCCGTCAAATTTATAATATATCAAAATGTCCTAATATAAAATGCTGATAACATTACAGCGAACTTTCACGTTTTACACATTATATAGAAAAACTTTTCCAACCACCAAGGAAATAAATGTTAGATTATTTTATGCAACGGTGACTGAAATTAGCAGAAAGGAATCAACAGTTTTGAAATAAATCTCCGAAATTGTTATTTACTGGGCGCCCTATAAGAAACAAAAGCATGAAAATAATTTTGTATGTTCAGTGCATGACGCAAGCTGGACTCAGTGTGATTTATGCCCACCCAATACTTGAAGCCTACGTGTTTATTTTAACAGTGGAGCTGTTGTACAAGCCGTAAGTTCGGTGTTGCACAAAAACATACTACCAAGAAAATGCGGAGCGCTCGTGAGCGCATGCCTCACGCCCGACCACCGAGCGTTTCCGGCACGCGCTGTGGCTTTAGAAAAAAAACTGTCAAAAACCACCACAAGGAGCGAAAAAATCACGCGCGCTCGTGAGCGCGTGCCTCGCGGCGTCTGCCGAGCGTCCCCGGCATGCACTGTGGCTATAGCAAATAATAATGATAATAATAAAGCTCCGGTGCTGTCGTCAAGCGCTACCACGCATGTACTGCTTGTCATGACTAACACGACGATATCTGTGCATATGACGCTGACTACTACTAGCAAAGTGCAAGGGAACAACGCAACATGTAAATAAACAACTACAGACTTGTACAACTGCGTGGTGATGAAACAAGCATGCAGCTCTGCTATGGGTCAAGTCTTGCGCGACATAGCGCAAGCTGCGGCAGTTGATCCAGTGGAAGTCTAGAAGGCTGATGATGACTTTGCATCCACCACTCGCCGCGAAGAAGACGACGACCTCTTCGATGCATATGGCAACGACTATTACAACCGCAACTACGCAAATAAACAATGATACCGAAACTTAACTATGTGTCCGGCAATGCTCATTTACAACAACTTAGCTATTCAAGTCTTGGACGTGAGTGCAAGCTTTCCTGAATTTTTGTTTGATGCAATCGGTAGTACGTTAAATTACTATGCTCATATTAGCCTTTGAAAGCACCGAGATGGCAAATAATAAGTAGGAGAGGAGGGGAAACTGCGGCATGAGGAGCGCCTTCCGGTATCTTCTCTTCCTTTGAACTCCTTCCGGTGCTGCGTGCGTAGAATGTCGCCCTAGGAACACGCGAGCCACTTTACGCGTTAAGCTTCCCCCACCGCTTACCCATAACAAGTCGCACCCTCGACATTTAGCGCATGTTCGATGCCAATTGCGTGATTACGTTCCTTCGCTTCGGCGACAGTCAGGCCAGTATGGCGCCAATGTTTCTAACGAATGTGAAGCCATCGCCAGGAATACGCTTGAGAAGACTTCAAATATCAATTTTTGGCCAAGGTAGTGAAACACGACTTAGCGGAGACAGAAGAGAAGTACAATGTACCTATACTGTTTCAGAGCATCCTGCGTTTCCGTAATCATAAGGAGAGGTGACGTGTTAGTCCCAAGTGTCAAAACCAAGGACGCGCTGCTAATCATTCAGCCACACAAACGCACAACACAAGTGCAAACAAAAGAAACTCAAGATTTAATGCCAAACAAAAACAGTACAAAAAGCCGTGCAAAAGCGTGAACGGGAAAACCAAGGTTACACCCTCAGATATGCAGTCATATAGTAACGTAAACCCTCGTTATATGAAAGTCCTCGATACAGGAAATGTACTTCGTTACAAGCGACACTTCATTAAAAGCAGCAATTATTAGCTCTCATTGCACCCCAGTGGGGACCATAGAACACTTCCACTAACGGTATTACGCTACAAGGACTGTTTACTGTACTTCGCATAAGGACAGTGCTCAGCGTGCCATCACAAGTAACACCTTTTGAAGGGGCCACAAACGGTGTCAAGCTCAGGAGTGTCTCAGTTGCCAACTATTTCTCCGATTTGAACAACAAACGAGCAAGCAGGTGCGTGAGGCCAGGGGTGTCTCATGCACGGTGGGGGATGAGGAACAGGGCGAGGCGTTGCCTACCAGCTCGGCACCGTCCACGAGTGACCGTAGGGGCCCGCCGCGTCCACTGCGGCCGCAGCGGCGGCGGCGGCGGCCGCGGCCTGGTGATGGTGGTAGCCCATCTCCGCTGCCGGATGAGGCTGGGGCCGGAGCATCAACATCGCCGTCTCTTCTTCCTCCCGGCTCAGCTCACACGAACGGAAGTGACGTCACTCCAAAGTCCTTCGTCACGGCAGAAGCACGGTGTCGCCACGGAGTTCCCGTTACTCCCAGGGAATGTATTGCGTAGTGCCGCTAGCCTTGACCACCAACTCGGAGCGTAACGGCGGAAACTAACAAATGCGGACAAACGCGAGAACACGTTCCGATACGTAGCTTTAGGTAGATAAATCGTACGCCTAGGTTCGCGGCGTTACGGTGGACGTACGAGTAGTAGCAACAAAATAACAGTCGGATAATAACAACATTGCACAATATAAGCTGGAATCACGACGGATATAACTGCTGAACGGTAACAAAGCGGATTACAACTAGCAACATGCCTTTCAGTTCTTACGACACAAATCAGCGCCGCCAACAAGAAACGAGGGAAACATGCAAGCGTGCACGTGCTCGTAATAACAACAAAAGAGTTCAAAAGGAGGCGCACAAGTGGATGAAGAGGCGGCCCAGTAGTGAAACGTGACTAGGCGGAAGGGGGGACGACGCTGATGCCCGAGAGGCCTTCCGCGTTAACGAGGGGCTTTCCCCGAGTAGCGACACGAAGTCGGCGAGTCGGGACCGGAATCCAAAACGTAAACTCGAGCGTGATCTGCGGAAAAGAAGCAAAATAAACGACGTAAACAACGTCGGCAAAGAACGGGGGAGGAAGAAAACCTGCCAACGAGACCTGGCGTCGCAAAGAGGAGGCGGTGCGGCGGTCGTGAGAACGTGACGGGGCGTCGCGACGTCGGCTACGTGACGTCGCGTTAGACGGCGGCGACGACGGCGACCGGGGCCAGCGGAGGAGCCCCCCGCGTAAAGAGCGTCGCCGGCTTCCGACTGCGGTCGCCGGCGGCCGAATCGGCGATTCCGCACCCGTCTCCTGCCGTCGGCGTGCCCCCCACCCTTCCGCCCTCCCCCCGCGGACGTGAAAGCCGAACGTGCCCCGGAACGAAAGCTACAGCCAAGGCCGCTCGGCCGTCGCCTCCGCCGCCGCTGCTGCTGCCACTGCCAGTTCGCGCACGCGTGCCGACCGGCACCCGCACGTCAGCGCGCACCACACGTCCGCAGCCCGGCGTCCGGGAAGCCCCGGTCAGGTCCTCCTCTGCTGCGCGCGTCCGCTGCTCCCCGCCGCACGAACGACCGACGTGAGCTGAGACGCCAAGCGCCGCTTCTTCCTTCCCAGCGGCCCGCCGCCGCTAATCCGAGCCGAGCGCCGTCAGCCGAGACCTGCTTCCCCGCAGCGATCACGCACGCGCTGCGCCGTTCGACTCTGCCGCGCTGCGGGAAAGCCCGACGGCCGGCCGCCCCTCTCTCCCCCTTTTCCCGACTCCGGCGGCAGCGCTCGCCCCCTCCCCCGCGTCCACCCCTTCCCACCTCCTCACCCTGGCCCTCTCTCGGAAGTCGGGTCCGAGCGGTGGGCGAGACAGCCGAGAACTCTGGGCGTGCTCCGGGTCCTTTGGTATTCCCGGCCCGTGGCTCACGTCCCAGCCTCCAAGCCACTGACGTCACGGCGAGGAGGAGAAAAGCGGGAGAGGGGGAGAGCACGGAGAGGCCGGCTGCGCGCGCGCGAAAAAAGCGATCGTGCTCGAGGAGCGGCCGCGTGTTGTCAGGGGAAGAGAGAAAGGGGTTCGCGGGGATCCACCCATTCGCGAAGGCCTTCCTAAGGTTTGCACGTTTCGCCCGGGACACGCCCCGGAGAACAGACCCGGAGCCGAGAGGGGGCGCGAAGACGGGAAAAGGGGAGGGGGGGGGGGCGATGGAGAACCGGGATCACTGGCTGTGTCCCTCGTCGACACTGCGGGACGTGTGCTCCGTGAACTGTGCGCCAACGATAAAGGGGCCTCGATTTGCGCGACACCTCCTTTGGCTTTTTGCGCACTCCCTTTTAAGCGTCCACTCGACGGTGCAGCTGAAGTCATTAGGAGTCCCTTCACAGATAAACGATAACAGAGCGCGCGAAGCTGTCGGAGGAGGGCAAAAAAAAGGTTGAAAGGTGTGGTGATTACGGAAGGGCATCCCGTTTTCCATGAGGCTCACGGACATGCGTTGACAGCGGCTTCTTCGCACGAGAGTGATGTGAAAGGAGGCAGATCGCCCAGCCTACACCTGGGCTGCACCGCCTGACATAAATTATAATCGCTACGGACAGTTGTATTTCGACAGTAGCGGCCGTACAGACTAGCGACCGTTGTATTTGGTTTACGGTATTTCATAAACGAAACACAACGGTCACCAGTGAATGAGCAGGGCTGTGACGCGTATGGAAAGAGGCGGCAAGTTGCGTTGCCGTAGCGATGCCGGAAATTACGTTTCCAGCCTTGCAGTTCAACTCTGTACAAACGTTTAACACTGTGGTCCCGCATGTGTGCTCACGCTGCTCTCTTTCAACTAACTGGTTAGTTAAAAACAGCCAAGACGACGACGGTATTGGATTTCACCCTGTGATATGTGTGCTGTTCTCGTGAGATTACCAAATTCCTCTTACCGGGATAACCTTGAACGTCAATTAAGAAGTACGCAATTATTCTCTGCAACTGGAGCGGAGTCTTGTCTAAACGGAGGTGCTCCTCTCATTGCATCGTCGCGAAATTACGAATGACCTGGATAAATCGGTCCTTCTGTTTCCTCATCGTGGTGACCCTCTTTACAGAAGATGCGAAGCCTCCACACAGGGCACATTTAAACTTCGCGGTCCTATTGTGCGTTCAGCGTGCCGCAAATCTGTCACACGTTCGGGTAACCCATTATACAGAGCTCGTAGACATGTTAACGATGCCCTCCTGTTGCGCCCCCCCCCCCCCCCTCCCTGATCTAGGTAAGCTCTCATCGTTCCCTGAGAGAACCTCTACCTTGGCCACGCTCAGGTATATACAGACGGCTCTGTGAAGTCTGACTGGTCAGTTATTGCAGTGCGGATGCCGTCGGTAGGGCAAACTGCAAAAGAGAAACTCAGCCACAGGGCTTCGTCCACCGTAGCCGAGTTAACTACTATTAGGCCCGCACTCCTTTACATCACCAATAGTCCCGCCCACCAATGGGTGATTTTTATCGGCTCACGGCCTGCCCTACAAGCACTGATTGAACTTGTACTGGCGTCGAACGCATTGCACACACTTGTATTAAGACACGTGCACGGACTCTCAATTCAGTGACTGCCAGGTCATTCTGGCATCCAGGGATTCTAGACAAGACGGAAGTACGGCCGCCTCTGCACTGCAATAAAACTGCAGCTGCCTGCTTGGCAGGACCATCTTGGGAGACCCTTGCCTCTGCATGCGATTCACCCTCAGTGAGATTTCCAGTTTCCACGAGGCCTGACAAAGCAAACTGAGGGTGTCCTTCCCCGACTACACCTAAACGTTGCCTTCACTGGTAGTTTTCATTTTAAGATAGGCTCGGCGGACCCGCCATTGTGCTCTGTGTGCTCTCTAAAAGAAGACACACGGCATGTCTTGTGTTACTGCACGCAGCATAGAAACCAACGCGAAACAGCGAAAAGAACTCTTGTGCGACTGTTACGCGGAAATTCTTTAAAGCTGCATGACTTTCTTGGTCCGGGGAAAAATCACGCTGATCTGGAGCAAGGGACAAAGACCCTTTTGAGTTTCTTTTTTTTTGTCTAATTCGGGGTTAGCCTGGTCCTTTACATCGAGATCCTCTCATTTTTCCTCGTAATGCTGTAAATGTTTTTGTAAATTCCGAACTGATTTAAGTTTCTTCTCTCTCTTATTCTTTGCTACTACGAACCTCTTCACCCTTTATCTTTTTTTCGCGTCACTATTTTCACTCCATCTGAAATAGCAAGCACCGCCATTTGTAGGATTAACCTCTTCAGTACTCTCTCTCTCTCTCTCTCTCTCTCTCTCTCTCTCTCTCTCTCTTCCTCTCTCTCTCTCCTCTCTCTCTCTCTCTCTCTCTCTCTCTATATATATATATATATATATATATATATATATATATATATATATATATATATATATATATATATATATATATATAAAATAACCTTAGGTTTAACGAAGCACGCCCAACTCACGGAGCCTAAGGCAGTCAGAGGTCAACAACTAGCTCCCACCGTTGGTCTGGTATTCACTGTGTCCTGTTGTACTGTGTCCTCTTTTGCGTTAATTTGACGTGGAAACGTTACGTCTGTGGTTATCAACTTTGAGCATGCCGCGGACACCTCATGCGCTTGAAGGAGTGAAAAGGGACCCCACGACGGAGTACGTTGATGCGTATGATATAGTTATACAGTTTACTCTTGTAGCTGAAGTCGCCCATACACCTATTTCTCCGCCCGCCTTTTATATCCAGCTTCCTTGCGTAAGCGCAGTGTTGCGCAAAAAGCCAACTTTAAAGTACAAGCTGCGCGGAGAAGTCACACAGACGTGCCAAGCGGCAACGCCGCTTTCTTTTAACAGCAGAGCGGTTTAAGCTTCTAATTCCGCCGTTGAGCGTTACCACAAAACTAAGCCCGGGCGAGCGCATGTGATCGTGCGCCTCGCGAGGAGCGCCCGGCGTCGGCGTGGGTTTGCGCCACGTGAGAAGCCTGGAAACAACACCAAAAAATACCGAGCGCACGTAAGCGTGTGCCACGTGAGGAGCCTCCGGCGTAGGCCTGACCTTGGAGAACACTCTGCCAACGTTTGTGGAATGATCTCTCGCGAGCTCTTCTCCTTGCCAGTCCCCGTGTGTTCACACCTGAAAGGGCATAGACGCCAAGTTCGCGAAGCCGGTGGCCGCGGGTTCTAGCGCGTGCCAGCGCTGTCCACTTTGGGAGAGATGTTAAAGCCCACGGGTAAAGCGATCCGGGCCTACCAGTCACGGAGAAGCTTCAGCGGGAAGTTGGGAAGTCCATGTGAGCTGCAACAGCCGGGTCTCCGACGAAGAGGGATGGGCCGCTAGCTCTGCTGTTTCTCCAGCTTTGCACCACTAGTTCAAGCCGCGCCAATTCTTCATTATTATTTTTCTCATTGGCACCAAATTTTGGCAGAAAGGAGTAAAGGGAGGGATGGTGTGGATAAAGAACTCGAACAATGCTTGAAGTGCCTTAACAGCTATTTAAGATCCGCGCGTCCAACCCCTGCTTCAGCATAAGAAAGTTAGCCGAATTGAGTTGTGTTTCCCAACTGCACTGCCATTCGTACACTCAAGAAATCAGCATAAAAGTTTTGACAGAGACAGCAGTGGCGAAGAACGGTACAGACCCGGATAGTACATCATAAAGAGCACCAATAGGCGAATTCCGTTTAAAGGGACCTTTCAACACTGCTTAGCAATTTTTGAAATACTTAATCCTTGCAGAACGCAGTAACCCAACCTATTCAGTACTTAGATTAAGGGGTCGCAAAGTACCTCAGCCACAAATTACTGCTCTGTCCCCATCAGATAAGTTAGAAACTTGCTCAAAAGGTCTTTGTCCCTTCCCCGGTCTTGACGTTCTTCCAGCGCTGGAATCACGTCATTACAGCGGTGTAATGGCAATTGGCCGGCGTTCCTTCAGTAGCAGCAATGAACGCATTCGATAGCCACGCATTCGAAAAAATAAAGCCACAGAAGCAAAGCAGAAACGGAAGACGTATCTGCTGCGACGAGCAAATCACGCAGTGCCGCCTTGTGCTGTTGATAACTATAGGTTTCCCAGTGTTTCCAGACGCGAAGGAAAGAGTGAAAGCGTTTATCGGAAGCGTTGCAGAGGTCCTTTAGGCAGAATTTTCAAAATACAGCCACTGCTTGTGCTCCGGGAGAGCGAACTTCCCAAATACATAGGTACACCGAGCCGCATTGTCTCCCCCCCCCCCCCCCCCCATACTGCTTTCAACCATCGCAATTCGCTAGCATCGCCACGTTGATAGGTCTTGATTGATAGACTGAGTGCCGCTTCTGAGAAGTCGAATTTTTCTGTAATAGCATGATACCCGTTTCCGAATCAGTTGGGCTTGCACTCGCTGCACAACAGTGGACACTTTATAACGTGTACTTTTTTTCACCAGGGGGAGTGCTGAACATGCGGGATGAGAACGCGAAGTACCGGGATATCACATGCACCGATACATCTAGGCAGTGGCGGAGCCAGAAATATTTTTCGGGGGGTGTTATACGCCGCTGGTAAAAAAAAAGCAATCCTCTCCCCGACAAAATTTGATTCATTTGTTTGCTTTAATCAACCGACACCCTTCTTTCTGTTAACATGAAAGTGTTTTATTCAGGGATTCACGAAGATTTCACAGAAGTCATATCCGTCACGCAAGTGACGCCAGTACAACGAAACAAGCGGCCTGTAAAGGGTGCACTCCTGCGCAAAGGGTCTTCTTGCGGGAAAGTAACCTTTAGTACTAAAGGGTACGTAATACTTCGGGTTGTTCGTTTGCGGGTTTTATATTTTATCACGAAAGTTTTTTTTTATGCCGGGATACACCAAGATTTTACTGATGCTAATCCGTCACGGGAATGACGCCAGTACGGCTTCGCCGAAGCGACCCGCCAGCAGGACATCGCTCGCCAAGCAAACCCACAAGACAGCCGCCGACCCTCAAATCATGCTCAGCTGCAGATTTCGCTGCAAAGTTCACTTTTGTGTTCTACCGATTACAATGACAAAGAAATCAACTACAGTTTTTTTTACGTGATAGTTTATATATTCGATGTTTAAATTGCACAGGCCAGAAAGAAGGCGAAAGGAAGGAGGAGGAGGGAGAGATGCGGCGCTAAAAAAATTTGGGGGCGTGGTCTAACACCGAACCCCTTCACCCCCCCCCCCCCCCCCGCCCGGACTCCCTGTCTACACCCCTGTCTTTAGGTGTAGTCGAACACCGTAAGGACGGCACTTAGCAGGTGGAGAACACTGGCAAGCACTCAAAGTGTATTGCGCGAATAAAAACACAAACTGAAGTGGAGCGACACGAAAACGTGAGTGCTTTATATACGTTGAAATAAATATACTTGCATTGAGCGTAACAATAACGATGACCTGAGGCTTAGCGGTTGCTTTGATAGTTTCACGCATCCGTCGAGATCTTTGTTTTACGCATGCAGACTGTTAAGTGGTGCAGCGCTTCGTAAGACAAGAGACAACAAGCTGACTCAGTTTGAACAAAAACAATTTCGTGAGTTATGATTGCTGGGTTTCCGGGTAGTCTTGCTACACGTACGTTACGCAGAGTTTATATGAAGAATGCCAGCATTGATTATTATCCTTATTATTAAATGCGTAAGCATTTCTATGTTGACACACTTAGAGTGCCGTTTGTCCGTCTCTAAAGCTTGGAGTGTAAACACTTTCGCGGCACACGGAAATGCTGTTAATAAAATTACCTAGAGACTTTATACTGATATTGCCCATGAAAATGTCTTCCCCGCAGTACTTATGTATTTTAGTGAAACCGTATTTAAAGAAGGTGGCCTCTCACGTAAGTTTACGTTTTCTGCTGCCTCTGGTGCGTTCCTGTTCTATACGAAACCTAAAAAAATGAGCTACCAGCAATGCTTCTGTCTGTGTTAGTGAAGCCGACTTTAAATGAATGTGTTCGGTGTATAGCACAGCGGATTAAGAATTTATTGATTGGTAATGAGGTTTAACGCACAGACGCTACACAGGCTATAAGGCGCGCCGTAGTGGAGGGCTCCGGATTAATATTGGCCACCTTCACCGGATCTTGAACGAGCGCCGAAATCTCGAACATACGGGCGTTTGTGCCACATTTTTCACTCGGCAGACTCTGTGAGTTTTGATTGTTACTGCCAGCACGACAGCCAATTGACTCTCTCTGTGCATGTTATTTGATTGATTGATTGATTGATTGATTGATTGATTGATTGATTGATTGATTGATTGATTGATTGATTGATTGATTGATTGATTGATTGATTGATTGATTGATTGATTGATTGATTGATTGATTGATTGATTGATCGTAGTAACGAACTCGCGTTCAGGTAAAGTTAACAAAAAAAATCCAATTATATAACAATAAAAACTCCAACAGCAAGCGTCAAAGCAATTGATTTTGTTTGGTACCAGGTTGGCTGCTAACGTTCCGCAACGCACGTCCACCACCGTAAACACGAACAAAACGGGAGAATGGATGTGTGAAACAATCTCTGTTATTACCCTTGTTATGAGCGTGGAGGGGGTGGGTAGCGAAAGGGAAGCGCTAACAATAGGCCGTTACAGGGCCACGCAGACGGAACGTGGCCAGCAAGGATAACTCGACTCGGTGGCGGGGGCTGCTCGCGCGCCGCACGCACAGACGTGACTACGGTGGGCAGAGCGGAAGCTGCCGGCCGACGGGAGCCACGCCGCAGGCATTCGCGCGCTCTGATACACGCGCCGCTCAAACAGCCACGAGGTGCTAGCGAGGGAAACAGATGGAAGGGAAAGGCGACTCGAATCAGGGAAAGGAAGGCTCCAGTGTTGCACCACCAGCAGATGGCTGCGTATCCTGGGAGTACGCTCTCTCTTAAGTGGCTAGGGTTCGGAATCGTCACAACCTGTAACAGCTCTGTCGGTAATTCAAGAAACCAAAAACAGTCAATTGAAAAAGTAACACGTGTACGGGAACGCACAAAGGCTTGCCGTTGACTAGGAGGTGTGGCGACCGGGTCCCCCAAAAGGGTTCGGAAATAATAACGCCTCGGCGGGTGGGAGCCTGTTTCCGCTGACCCGGAAACGAGATCTCGGCGACCCGACGGCTGGGGAAGCGAGGTGCTCGGGAAAGTAGAAAGGCATCCAGCGGCACGTGTTGAAACGGAAGGTAAGGTTGTGGTTCAAGCACCACGCGGAAAGCAGGCTTCGTTAGCGTTGTTCTTCTAGAGTTCAACACACGTGGCGGCAGCCCGATGAACTTTGGTCTGCCTTCTTAAACACGGCAAGGCTTTGTGCAATATTTTTAACCCGTTGCGCCAATGTTCACGTAAACTATCCATCTAAATTTCCCCACTTGGTCATCCAAATAGCAGAGATTGTTGGTGGAGAATGCGTTTAACGATGGTTTTGCCGCGCTCACATTAGATAACCCTGACGCCACTATGCATTCGTGTATTGCTCATACGCAATCGAAGCTCTAACTCGCCAAAATTCAGCTCACCAAAAGCCAGCCACGCAGTTATTAAACTTACAAGCTACTCAACGAATAGAAGCTCTAACAAATTGTAAATAAACGAGGAATCGACACAAGGCACAAAATAATAGTACCTAATCTGCTCAAGTTATCTGAACAGAAGCAACCGCACCATCATAACCTCGAATTACGCCCCCCGGCTCGACAAATCAGACTATAAGCAGAATACTCATAGCCTTCAACAATACGAAAAGAGCTTCCGGCCGACATCTGGCGTGACGTACATAATGCACTTGCAAATGTTCTCCGCACTGGTAAAACAATTTCTCCCGAAGGTCGCCAAAGTCCGCTACAAAGTGATGAACAATGGCGCTTAGAGCAGGCCCCTCATCTTCCCCCTTTTCCCCGCCGGGTACACAAAGCTTTCCTTTCAGCTCCCTATTCCCGCTCCCCGTGCAGCGTTAACTCGCTTTTACACCTTCCCCTTTCCTTCCCACACCGCATCCTTTTTCAGCAGGTTCTCCCGACCCTAACCCCGTTCGCGGAACTCTGCTCACACGTTCTCCCGTGGAACAGTGCCGTGCAGTGCAGTAGCAGTTGCGGAACCCTTTTCCGTTCCGGCAAAAGTGTTCGGCTCGTACTGTCAACTCAGAGTCGGATGAGATGATTTTGGGGCCTTGGTACTGCTCTGATTTTTGAGCTCTTAAGAATAATTATGATGACCTATACTGATACGCGGTAAAGCAGTATCTACAAAGTGTATTTACAGCCGCTTTATACAAGCTCCTATGCACAAAGATACACGGTTGAAAAGAGCGTCGCGTAATCAAGGGAAAAAACTACAGGCGCGTTACCATCAGCGTCCTCTTCATCTTCTCTCCTTCATGATTTTCCCACTTCCCCACAGCAAACCTACGTTCTTTTTGTAGCGACTGTTTCAAACGTGTAAAACACTATTATGACGGTTATAATACTGATTACGAGGAGAAAGAAAGGGCCCAAGAAAGTAGAGGCGACGGAAATACTTTGCTTGCTTCAATTGCATTCCAAGTGGTTGTGAGATCAGAAGTGAAAGTTTTGTGATTAGCAAATCCATCTAGAGAAACTGTAGAGTCTGTAGGATATGGCTGCATTAACCGGCGACGAAAAATCATGCACCTCTCCGTCTAACGACAAAGATGGTTGAACGCAAAGCTTTCTCGTGGTGGATTCTTTGGTTGGCCAATCCCACACTGCAAGTATGTGCTACTTTTCTGAACTTTTCTGGAATACTTTTCTGGAATACCCACAGCAACGCTCGGGTGTGCACTACGTAGGCTTAACGTTTGGGTTTGGGGTCTACGGCGGGAATCGGTACCTGCTGCTTGGAGTTCGCTTCGGTCATTCCGAAATTGAGCAGTCGGTTAGACACCGGCTTCAACAACGCGAGACACACAGGTTCGATTCCAGTTACGGCAAGCGTTGTTTTCGTTCACTTCACGCACGATCGCTCATCATCATCGTCAAAGAAAGTTGGCTTTCCTGCAGAGCGTACTGGCGTATACAACGGCATCATTGAGAACACAGAAGCTTCGCTTTAAAACTGGGGGACCAAAACGCGTCAGCTCAGTGTGCGGCTCGTTGTACGACTGTCCTGTTCTCCTGGAATGCGACAGTACACAAGTGCTCCTGTCAAAAATAATTGTTCTCTTGGTTTGTTTTTTTTTTGTTTTGTTTTGTTTTTTCGCCGAGCTTCGTACACTCGCTCTTTATTTCCAAAACTTCACTCCCCAGCTTCTGCCTCATGGGGCTTTTTAAAGAGTAACGCAGTTTTAGTTTTACTGGAGAAAAAAAACTGAATAATTGATTGGTTTCACAGGTCGTCGGTCAAGGCCTGAAATAAGACCAATCTACAGCTCGTCAGCTGAATTCAACTTCTCATTAATTGAAATAAACTAAAAGCTTTATTGGCTGCAGCTATTTAGCGAGCCCTAGCAAGCCGCTGTCTACGCCCACATGGAGCACGATTTAGATGAAAACTTATTCAAAATCATGCTGATTCCGCGCTAGCACTTGTCAATATACCTCGCAAAGTTGAAAACGTAGAACTACTATATCTACCAGTGGTTACCAGCAGCTAGTGAGCATTTTTACAAAAATGTTCACCTGGGTCAGTAATGCCCCAGGAACGGTAAATGAACTAAGCACGATGCCTTTTCACCATTAATCTTTTAACACACCCCTGTATCCTGTTGAAATAGCCACAGAAACGAACCACTGAAGAATGGTGTATTCTAGCATTTCATTCGCGACGTGAATGGGCTGTGAACAAGGACCTCATGGTGCCGGATTTGTAACTTCCGTTTCCCAGCATCTTCAGTGACTGCCGTTGAGTACGGTCATTTAGGCATTGTTGTACAAGCAAGAAAAAAAAAGCGCTGAAGAAGTTCAGTAGTAAATTCAATGCAAGAAAATGTAGAGGAGAAGAAAAGAGGAGGCGAAGGAAGAACAATACATGATAGAATAATTTTTGTTGTTCATTGAAGAAAATTTTATTCACAAAGTAAAATACGGAACTGGTCCCACACATATTCATGCGCGTTTATCTTCCCTTGTGCACATGGGTGTGTTAGTTGACAATTCTCCTGCTTCATGCAATTAACACTGTGATTATTTTCTTTTGTTCTTTCTGTCGCCAGATGCGCCACCACTGTGTGCGTGTAAAGTTTTTGGTATGTCCAAATGTATTCAGCCAGTACGTATATTCGCAATACTATTTCCTCCTTCGGCCCTCCCCCCCACCCCCCTCCCCCCGCAAAATATATATAGTTTATTTTTCCTCTTATTTTATCATGATGTCCTTTTCTCATTTTGCTATTCGGGACGTTTTGAAACATAACTTTTCTGGAGCTTCCCAATGAAGTTCCGCATCATTTCCTGCATCTTTTGTCTCTTGTTTTCCCCTTTCCTGCACCTACCTTCCCATTTTACGCCCAACCATGGCGCGGACGTCTCTTCGGAACACCGAAAAGAGGCATCCAGTAGACTACTCCTCGCTGTACCGAACCAGACGGACCCGAGGAGCACGCGGGGAAGCCGCCACCACCGGTCGGGCCGAAACAACCCGACCGGTAAATTTGCCCGGGCGCGGGAGTTTCCAAATCAGGTGATAATAAGGCGGAACGAGCCACGGCCTCCCGCTGTATCAAGCCGTGAGGCTCGGGGCGAGCAAGCGGCACACTTGGAGGAACTCCGCTGGGAGGAAACGAGTTGACGACGAGGGTCGGAGAGGAAAGTGTGCGGGAGGGAAGAAAAGGCTTCGCACGAGTACCGGGGTGGTGGTGGCAGCTCCCCATCCTAGCTAGGTGGCGATGTGAACCAGCGCCGGAACCTCTTCGCGCCTTCTGTGCCTCTAACGCCCGTCCCTCCAGCTCGAAGCTGCTGCTGATTCTCCGGCCGCCTCGTTCCGTCCTTCCCGACCGGAAGCGGAAATAGAAAAGGGACGTGACTTCTTTTCCCCCCTGAACTCAACCTCGTTTTATTTATCTTTACCGCGCGGCTTTGTTGTTGCTGCCCGCCGGGCTGCCACTGTTCCCTCCTCGCTTTCCTCCGACCGCGCTCGCTTGTTTCTCCCATCGGCTCCTGGAAGATGCTGCGTGAAGTTGGATTGAAGAGGAAAGGATGAGGAGGAGGATGGAGCGGAACGAAGAGAGCGCGTAAAGGCAATCGTGAGCGCACGGCGTAGGCGCGGGAGACGTGACTCGCCGTTCAACGGCCATGGGCGGGAATAATAAGGGCTTCAATAAGGAGACCAGAGCGGAAAACGAAGTAAAACCAGCCCGAGCCGATAGAGGGGGAGGAGAAAACAAAAACTGGAGCGTGCTTGTGCTGGTACGAAGCGAAAATCCGAAACGCAGTGAAAAATAACAGAAATGGCCTCGAGGAGACAGCGACACGCAAAGAAATGAACAGCATCGTGGGAAATCATCGCGCCCTAGGCGGGCCTGTCTGGCTCTTTTTTAGCGTGTGAGTGCCGCGGGAAGATGAAGGCCCGTACGTTGGAACGATATATAGGCTGCAACGTCGCGAAGGGAAGACGTACGGGGTTCTCGTTCAGAAAGAAGTAACGTTACTTCCGGGTGTGGCGGACCCTAAACGGAAACAAGAATTAAGGGAATCTTCAAGACGTGTATTTAGTATCAGGGGTCACATGAGAAAGCGAATGCCGTAGAAACGAATCGGTATTACTCTCTAAGTGAAGCGTTTGTTCAGACACATATACTAACAAAGCATATACTAATATATACTAATAATTAACAGAGCTACATAATAGTTTATAATGCAAACTGTGGGTATTTATCAGGGTGTCGAACCGGAACCGGAACCGAACCGAAAACCGGAACCGAACCCGAATTTTTGCCTGGAACCGGAACTGAACCGGAACGGTATTTTTGCCGCCATTTTGGAACTGAACCCGAACCGGAACGAGTCGAAGGAACCGTTCCGAACCGGTTCCGGAGCCTGAAAACTGTGATTTCTAGTTTTCCATTTCGGTACCCTACCTTGCGCTGAGGATATTTTTGCCATTCGCCAGATGGCACCACAAAATATTTTCCATAGTCTGCAGTTCCCAATGACCGTAAGGTTCCCATCAACGATTCTAGTAACGTTGGTTCTCATCTTATTATTACCGTGCATAATATAATGTAAATATAACGTAAATATAATGTAAAGTCCGTATACACTATTAGTTTGCTTTAGGTATTGCCCATCTCCTCCCATTATCTTTTTACATTTAGAATCACTAAAGTTAGAACGCATATTCTGTGGCAACATATCATGGTGTATTCTTTATGGTTTCTATCTGCAGTGTGTTTAAAATCGTGTAAAGTTTTCCATGTGCTGTTAATTCGAATGCATCCGTGTCCCGTGAAGGCCTTCAGGGACACCATCAACAATAAATACACATCTTCCACTTATTTTAGTTTGAGTGGGCGCTTATATTAAAACAGCACTGAGACACAAACACTCACAGTTCTCTACGTCATCATCACTTTTTCTTGTACAGTGCCGTTGTGTCCTTTAGTTACTGCCCTAGGAGAACATGAGAATTGAAAAAAAAAATTGGGGCCTTCTCATTTGCACTTTTAAAGTAGATGCGATAATGCGATAGCATTTTGATGCATGAATCTAAGTCGATTCACGCGGATTAGCGGGTAGACTGGGGTGGTTTAGTGAGATGACTGAATGAACTAATGTGAATTAGTGGGACTGCGGTGTTGATTAATATTAATTAGAGGAATTAGTTGGTCAGTTAGGGCGGATTGGAGGGTCGGAACAAACATGATAGCATTGGGGTCCTTAGTATTTGTAAAGTTTGCAGCGTTCTCTTTGTCGACCAATCAGGAAATGTAGTTACGCACAAAATAGCCGGAAAGTTATGTGTCGATCACCTGAATGCTATAAAAGGCCTTTTTTATGCAGGTATTACGCTCTTATGTTGTTTCTCGCGTAAGATTTACATCTCGCACTGAAGTTAAAAACTAATTGTCTAATACATGTCTTATATTCATCAAAAGGTTCTGAAAATGTGTATATATATGAGGTAAGACTAGGAAGCAACTAAACTGAAAGAAAAAAAAAGAGGAACGATCAACTGATTTGATGCGAAAGACACCTGATAGCCAATACCTTCTCTTTCTTTGTGCTACCGTTCTGCAGCCTTCCACCGGTGTAGCATCTCAACCCCCGAACACAACCCCCTCCAAGCTGAGGAAGCGGCGATCACGTGCGCTTAGCCAAAGCGGCGCCAAAAGTCTCATAAGAGACTCTTATCAGGCGTGGCGCAACTTTGCCAACGGTCTATCGCATGTTACAACAATTCCACCAACGAGACCAGCCAGGATTGTATAGGCACCAGCTCATACTGCCATCGCTGGCAGACAAGATCACCAACGTCGTGGCTCGACATTTGACCCGCTTAGCCAGCGCTGATGAAGCCGAGCCCGAGCGCATGCATCCTGTATGCATACCAGGAAATTAATTAGCACTATAGGCTCTCCCGTTGAACGTATTCCTTCCCGCACAAATCGCTACCGAATAACAAGGAAAGATTATTCCGCGCCCTGCGGATTAACACCTTCCCACACATCACCACTCTTCACCTGTTTGTCCGGACACAATTCTCTCCATTCCGTCGCTTCTGTGGAGAGCCTGGGAACCTCATACACACAGTAGGCGGATGCGACAAGTCCACCCTAGATCCACCCAACCTCCACGTTTCTATAGAGATTTGGGAGAGAGCCTTGGCCAGCTCCGGCCTGGAAGATCAGTTTCTCTTGATGGAAAGGACTGTCGACTCGACCCCTTGAATGAGGACGCCTCTCTGAAACTTTTCCTCGATTTATTTAAAGTTCATTTTCCCTCTCTCTATGAGGGATAATTACTGCTGCTTGTGACTTCACTCAGCCATAATCTTTCGTAGAGCCCAACCGCTCTCACCTGCGCTGAAGTGCCATTTAGCAAGTTCCTATCTCCGGTGGTTCCGTATCCAATGCCGTCCTGTACACGACGTCCAATGAGTTATTAAAGCCGTTCTTTCTTTCTAACTGGTAGGTTAGCATATGAAAGATGAGCAGAAGGAAATCGCTTTAAACGCCACCAGCCACGTTTGAAAGTCGGAGGTTGACGCCGACGCCGGACTGTTTTCGACTTCTAGCAGTGCTAATGATTTCGTGTTAAATCTAAAGCGCACTTGAAACAAGGGGTACATGAAAAGCGTAGCAGACCAACCAATTTATTTACGATGCAAAATTTTTTGCCTCATTGTGCGAAAACAGGGGTGCATGCGCGCGTGCGTGCGTAGACATTTGGTGGAACCAAAAAAGATGTTGGGCGCTCAGGCTCTCCTGTCTGCCAAAAAGACTGCCAGCTTGCTAGTAAACTACCTGCCTGCCTGCCTGGCTGCCTGCCAGGCAGACGATTCCTGCGAGGATGCGTGATTTGGGGACGAGGGGTGGCCCGCCACAAGACGCCCGGGCGGTGTGGGCGGAGACGCAAAATGCTGTACCATGGCGACACTCCAGGGTACTAAAAAAATTATGCAGAAATTCAAAGAATTATCGACTAATGCGTGTCATTCCTATGCCGCTTGCCCTCAGTGTGAGTTTCTACTTGCCAATTTTTTTTTGTTTTTATAAATCCTGTGCGACCAATTATCTCAATTGACGCTGCTATAATTACAAATGGAATATTCGCGAAATCTCCATTATTGTAGAAAAGCAAGCAGTTATACGGTTTGCCATTTTCGTTAATTGCCTAATATTTTTCTTATTTCATAGTTTTTCAAAATTTCGTTCCACCAATTATTTCCCTTTGCGCTATTATAACGATTACATTTGTAACTCGCGAAATCTGCCTTATTGTGGAAATTCAGGGTGTTACACGGTTCGCCAGTTTCGGCAATTATTTTACATTTTTCTTATTTTTTACATTTTTAAATTTTGTTCGACTAAATATCTCCATTTGCACTATCATAACGATTACAGGTGGAAATTTCCGAAACCCACATTATTGTGGAAATGCAGGGTGTCACACGGTTCGCCAGTTTCGGTAATTACTTTTTTTATCTTTTAGATTTTCAGAAATTTCGTGCGACCAGTTATCTTCATAAACGCTATTATAGCGATTACAGGTGGAACTTCCGCTATATCTGCATTTTCGTGGAAATGAAGGGTGTTACACGGTCCTGGCTGTGGGCAAAGAATGCTACGCATTAAAACGATTGTGGACGGACGGGTCGTCTGCTTATAGTAGGACGGGGCAATAGGCAGTCTGCAGGAAGGCTGCCCATTACCGGAAGATTCTGGTGAAGATGCACCGAGGGGGAGGCGTCGGAGGCACCCGTATGCTGCCCACTGGTCAGGAGGTTACCTGTTTGCCTTCAAGAAGACTGTGGCGAGAACGCATTATTTGGAGACGATGTGTGGCCCATCACTTGTCGGCGAAGGGAGTGGATCACATGGCTGCACAGCGGCTACGACGAGCCATGCGTTGGAGCGCAGCCCTTAAGCACCCGCTCCTGTGGTTTCGCGTAGTCCCTCAGCGTCGGACTCGTTGTAACCGAGAGAACGAAGACGCCACCGAAGATAGAGCTAGCAGGAAAACGGAGGTTGAAAGTATGACAAGGAGGAGGAGGAGGAGGATAAACATCTTTATTGAGGGAAAAGGTTGCGTGGACTCTTCAGGAGGTGAAGTCCTCAGTCCAGGACCCCATATGCCTTGCCAGCCGCTACAGCCCGCTCCACCAGCCGAAGCTGGTCGGACAGGCATGAGCTGGATAGGGCGCGCCTCCAGAGCTCGGGAGAGTTGTAAGGATTCGGCTTGGGGAGAGGGTGGGAGGGGCATCCACCAACCATGTGGAAGAGAGTACACTCTGCTCCACAGAAGGGGCAGCTAGGGGACGTAATTTCTTCGGAGTAGTGGCAGACTCTTTTTGGGTGGGGAAAGGTGTTTGTTTGCAAGGCACGGTAGTGGTGTGCCTGCTCGATAGAGAGGTGTCGGTGCGGTGGGGGAAGGGTGCGTCGGGCCAGGCGTAGGATGTTGCGTCATTTCTGTATATGTCAGGAGGGGAGTAAATCTCTCCGAGGCGGTGTCTGCACTCCTCGTGCGGCGTGTCATTTCTCGCGCGAGGTCGTGCGCCATCTCGTTCCCATTCACTCCCAGATGGGCTGGAGTCCATATTATGTGGATCTGTCGCTGCGGCGGGTGGCGGAGTAGCATTGCGCGGGCCGCAGCGTGAACGGTTCCGGCCTGAAAGTGTCGGCAGGCCTGTTGGCTGTCCGTCACAACAGTAGTAGCCTGGGTGGAGCAGATGGCAAGTGCGATTGCCGCCTCTTCAGCTTCAGCTGGTGAAAGTGTTTTGACAGAGGCAGTGATAGCCTGTCTTCCTTGGGCGGGGCTTACTGCCAAGGCGAACGCTGGATAGGAGGAGTATGCTGCCGCGTCTGTGAAGACCGCGTCAGCATCTCGACTGTACTGTCGTGAGATGGCCTCCGCGCGAGCCTTGCGCCGTCCACTGTGGGGCTCAGGGTGCATATTACGCGGCAAGGGTTGTACTTTAATGAGTTCTTGAGTAGGTCGGGGGAGGGGCTCTAGAAGGGGGCCATTGTAGCCCGGTGTATTTATTCCCAGTCCTGAGAGGACCTGGCGGCCCGCGTTGGTTAGAGAAAGCCGTCGGTATTGTTGTAAAAGATGTCCTTCAACTAGTTCAGACGACGTATTGTGGATACCGAGTTGAAGAAGTAGCAAGGTGGATGTGTTTGTGGGAAGGCACAGTGCGCGCTAGTATGATTTTCGAATTATTGCATTGACACTTTCTTCTTCGTGCTTGTTGAGAAGCGCATATGGGATCGCGTACGTAATGCGGGAAATAATGAAGGCGTGCACGAGACGTAGCGCCGCATTCTCCCCGAAGCCGCGCCTCTTCGTGATGATTCGGCGCAGCATATGGGATACCTGGTCCGTAGTGTGCTTCAGCCGAGTTATGAGGGTGGAGTTCCGTTTATCTTGTTGGAAGACCATCCCAAGGATCTTGATTTGAGGAGTGGGGCGGATAATGTGGCCCTCGAGGTGTATTTCGACCGGTGGAGGTGGGTCATGCTTGGGTCTTCCTGGTTGGACCACGAGTAGCTCAGACTTTTGCGGGGCGCACGAGAGTCCGCAGTATTTGGCGTACTCAGTGACCACATCGGCCGCTTCTTGAAGGCGAGCTTCCATGTCCCCCCACGAGCCTGTGCCCGTCCAAACTGTCACATCGTCGGCGTAGAGCGCATGCTTGGTGTTCGGAAGAGCTGCAAGGCGTTGTGGCAGTTTGATTAGGGCGATATTAAATAGCATCGGGGAGAGCACTGCTCCTTGTGGAGTGCCTCTGCTCGCCAGGTTGATGGGGTTGGACTTCGCTTCGCCAACGTGGAGTACCGCTTGCCTCTTAGTAAGGAAGTCTCGCACGTAAGTGTACGTGCGTTCCCCGCAATGTAGCTCTCGCAGGTGGGCCAAAATGACTGAATGGGACACATTGTCAAAGGCCCCCTTGAAGTCCAATGCCAGCATTGCCGTGGGGGAGTGTCGGGTGGCAGGGGTCATGACTTCTTCTTTAATCTGGAGGAGAATGTCCTGGGTGGAGAGGTGGGGTCTGAATCCAAACATCGAGGTTGGTATGAGGTTCCGATCGTCTAGGTGACGCTGGAGGCGAGCGAGGACGATGTGCTCCATGAGTTTACCGACGCAGGACGTTAGCGATATAGGTCGTAGGTTGTCAATAGAAGGGGTCTTGTTCGGTTTGGGGATGAGGTGAACGTAGGCGAGCTTCCATTCTGCAGGGATCTTGCCCTCTCGCCACACTCTATTGAGGCACGCGGTGAGTGACACGAGAGAGTCGTCATCGAGGTTGGCTAGTAGCCTGTTGGAAATTCCATCAGGACCTGGCGCGGTGTTTTTCCGTATCCGGGACAGTGCCGCTCGTACCTCCGAGATGAGGATGTCTTGATCCAATGAGGGGTTCGGCGATCCATCGTAGTCTGTGTGGCTCTGTTGCGGACCGGGCGGGAAGAATTTTGCCTCGAGGTTCGTTAAAAGTGTGTCGGTTGAGTGATTGTGCAGGAGGGCCCGTAGTTGGTTTGATGACGTTGCCTTCGAAGAGGAGGGGTCCAGGAGGTAACGAAGAATTTTCCAAGTTTTTGACGTGCTCACGTGGTTTCCCATGGCGTCGCAAAGGGAGAGCCAACTCTCACGGCACAGTTCGCGTGCGTATTTGGCCGCCTTTTCATTGAGCTGCGCAATGCGGATGCGGAGTTTTTTATTGTGCCGCTGCTTTTTCCAGCGCTTTTGCAGGCTGCGTCTAGCTTCCCATATGTGTAGAAGGTGCGTGTCTACGCAGGGATTGTCGGTATTTGTCTTTATGTTAGTAGTACAAGCGGCCTGGTCCTGAATAAGTTGGGCTATCCATGCGGAATATTGATCTTCCTCTGCCGGATCTGCGGTGTCCTCTGTGCTGCGCGCTGACCTCAGTTTTCGGAAACCGGACCAATCTGTCAGGGCAGCACGTCCCACTGTGCGGACTAGCTCCGGGCCTGAAATGATTAATTCAATAAGGAAATGATCGCTGCCCAGTGCCTCTTGCTTGTTTCGCCATACGCACGTCACCTGCTGGTTGCTCAGGGCGAGGTCTGGCGTAGTATCGCGAGAGACGCTTGTGCCCGTGCGAGTGGGTATGCTGAGCTCGTTGAGTATCTGCCACGCCTTCTCGTCTACGTACTTGTGAAGGTAGTTGCCCCTTGGATTAGCGTAAGTGTAACCCCAAAGGGGGTGCGCCGCATTGAAGTCTCCACTTACGATGAGTTGGTGCTTCCCAGCTTTCTTTCGCGCCAGTTCCAGCGTGTCATTTAGGGCCTGCGGAGAACATTTGGGCCTGCAATAGACATTAAGGTGGAAGATAGGTAAGGAAGTCTTTGATGCCTTGGCGGGGAGTAGTTCTAGTAGTACGCCTGGGGCTCCTGCTAATGGAAGGGAGTGCTGTATAGCGGTGATAGACCTGGATACCAGCGTGTGTAACACCCGCGTGCCATCCGCATGAAAAGTGATATAGCCGGGGAGCGAAGCGTGGGTGTTGCTTTCTTGCAATGCGACAACGTGTGGAGGTGTTTCTTGTGTTGTAATATACTGGATCAGTTCTGAGCGTTTTTCGCGGAATCCGCGGCAGTTCCACTGCCAAACAATTGTTTCGCCGCGGCTCCGACTATTCTTATTAGGAGGACCCATCTTCTTCCATGGCATCTTTGGGTGGAGGAGGAAGGGAGGTAGTGACGCGAGTGCACTGAGGAATAAATGCTTCCATTTTCGAGAGGCGTTCTTCGAAATTGGTATTCATTTCTTTGAGGGCTTGCATGGTCTGGTTCAGTTGGTCAGTAATAGTTTGTTGCGAGGCGGTCAGCTGCTGTAGCATAGAACGTATTCCCACCACCTCGTCTCGAGTGATAAATGGCGTGGGGTTTGCTGGCATCGCCTGGCCCGAAATTGGTGGGAGGGTTGTGGGAAGAGGGGGGGTTGCATCACTGCCCGGTGGGAGGGAAGTTCGGGGACGCTTGATAGCGGGAGAAAGTTGTTGCGGGGAGGGTGCAGGGGGGTTGGCTGCTGTTTTTGTTAAGGACGCACGCAGTTCTGCAAGTTCCTGTCTGAGAGCCGCGTTCTCAGCTTGTAATTGAGTTATGAGTGCGCCATACTTATTATCAGCTCTGGAGGCCGCTACTCCTGCCCAGCTCACCTTGGGTGCGTCCTCGTGGCGTGGTTCTTTGTGCGCGGAGCTCCTGTTGACTGAGGAGCTGGCCGAGCGTTGGTCTCTGGGTGGCTTGCGTTGCGTCCCTGGGGTCTGATCTCGATTGCGTGCCTGGCTGGGCGCGCGTTCCTTGGTGGTTGACCGTCCGTGTTGTGGCCCTCGACCGTGACCTCGGCTCGGTCTTGAGCTCGAACGGTGAGGTCCCCGGTTGCGTCGCGAGCCAGGAGAGGGGGAGCGCGACCGGCAGGGCCCATCCGATGTGGACTTGTTCGGAGTTTTCTTGGCCTTGCACACGGTGGGCAGGTACCGCTTGGGGCAGTCTTTAGATGCGGTGGTGTGTGGGCCTTTACAAAGCCCACACCGCGGTGTGCAGATGTGCTGAGGCTCGTTGAGGGGGGCACCGCACACGTTGCACTTGGGCGTGGCTGGAGGAGAGGGGCAAACGTCCGCTCGGTGGCCCGTTTGATGACAGAGGGTGCAAAAGGCGACCGTGCGGCGATAAGGGTAGCATCGGAGCAGGGCTTGGTTGACGTAAACGTAGTACGGCACTCGCTTGCCTCGAAATGTTATGACGAAGGCTTTGGACTCTCCGAGGCGACGAGCTGTGAGAACCTCGTATCCGGGAGCAGTAATGAGTGACTTGACGTACTCTTCTGGATGTTCTTGTGCGATGTTGTGAATGACGCCACGGCAGGAATTGTCCGGAGTGATTGGGTAGACTGAGACCTCGTGTCGGTTGCCGAAGACCACAATCTTCTGGAGGCTTTCGAGCGCTCGTGCAGCTGCTGGAGAAGGTGTGCTGACGACTATGACGTTCTGCTCTGCACCAACGCGGAGCTGGAAAGGTGCTGGTGTAGTGGGGAGCCCGATCTCCCGAGCGATTGACGCAGTGAGAGAAATGGGGTCCGCACGGGAAAGCTGGAGGCCGTTTCTTGGGCGGATGCCTATTTTGAAGTCGTCCGATGGTAGAGGTGGTTGCCTTGGTTGACGCGTCGACGGGCGATGGCGGAGCGCTGGTGTCGGTGGCGATTCGGGAGTAGACTTCGACGGGGAAGGAGGACGTCGCCGGAGGGAGCGGCGTACTACCTCAATCCATGGGCTGGATATTTCTTCCTCGGTTGTGGTTGCGGGCGGGGATGTAATATCTATGTCGTTGGCTTCCATCATGTCTTCAGGTCGGTTTGAGGGAGGTGCCAAATTTGCATTTGGACCGTCGGTGGGGGTGCGCGCTGACGCCATGCGCACCGGCAGAGGAGCCGGCGGCGTGGTTGCGTCGCCGGTGATGTTAGGCTTAGCGCGTCTGTCCTCTTGAGATGCTTGTAAAATTACGAATTTTGGACTCACAGGGATGTAGATGGTATCCTCGTCTTCCTGGTGACGTTAGGAAGAATGTCCGGTAGTCAGTTTTAGTCGCCGGGGTGATTTTTCATTGACATTAAACGATTTCAGTGGAGCCGACGTGACGCTCATTCGAACACCCCGAGCGGGCACGTGCTCCCCGCCAAGTATGACAAAAGTGTAAGGGGGAGGGCGTAATTCCGTGACCGCGCGAAACGTGCTTCACAGTGGCGACGCCTAACGAGATAACGACAGAGTATACCGTGTGCCGTCGTGCATTAGCTGAACGCGCGATCACTTCCTCAGACACATATATGCGCCGTCGCCGAGAAGACTACAGTTCGCGCTGCACTTAAATTTCGCATTAGTGAGTGTCGTAATCGTCCGCCACTTTCTCCCTCAAGAAAACAACTGCGGGGTATAAAACTGCAGTGTTATGATCCAAGAATAAATAAATTAAATTATAAAATTGAAAAGAAAACTAAATCAATAAAAATAAACTTGCGGCCATAAAGAGCATGGCTTTCAAATTCATACAAATCCGCAGTCTTATGTGTCCGAGCGAATTTTTCATTTCACTTCAGTTTATGTGTAATCGTGGACCTACTATAGAAAACATTTTTCAGTACATTTTACAGTTAAAGGAACTCATCGACACTTTAGATCCACGCTTTCACTCTTATCTTCGCATCTGAAAGCACTGCGAAAGTTCAATCAATCAGTCAATCAATCAATCAAAGTTTTATTTCCACGAATGTTTTTACACAGGTGAAAAAAGCGGACGGCGAAAAAGCTGCAACAATACAGCTTGACAGGGCACCGTCCGCCGACGCGGCAATGACAGCAATGACGACACAGCAATTTACGGTCACTTACGACGTACATTGAAAAAACGACTATACAAAATAATTAAAACAGTGAAAATCTACAAGTAAAACACCTACAAAAACATATCCAATATGCGGGCATCATTAACAGTCACAATGTCAACGTCCTGTCTGTGCAAGTGATTTAGTGTATTTGGAAGTGTATGCTTGAGCAGCTGCTGTCCATGATGAGTCCGTGATGATGGAATCTTCCAAGGTGGCTTATATCGGTGTGAATATACATTTACGGTTTCCTCTAAATGTGCTAGGTCCAGAAAAGTGTCTATTTTGCCTCGCTTAGTAGATCTATATGTGCGGATAAGTTTATATTGATATATGTATTCGGCCTTTACTATTTGGTGTTTTAGCTATTATAGTTATAGCTATTGCCAACACAGAGCAGCAGTGCGTGTTTTGCTCGTCCCAGCAGATACGCCTTCCGTTTCTGCTTCGCTTTCGTGGATTTTATTTTAATGTCGCAACTTAAGGAAAGCTGGAAAATAGCCGCTACATCGCTGTAATGACGTCGTTCCAGCGGTAGAAGAACGCCAAGACTGGGGAAAAGAGAAAAATATTTCAAGCAAGTTTGTAAGTTATCTGATGGGGACAGAGCAGTACTTTTTGTCTGATGGACTTTCTGGCTCCCTGATCTAAGTACTGGATGTGTTAGTTGACTACTTCCTGCAAGCATTCAAGATTTCAAACAAAGTTGAAAAAAGTGTTGCAGGGTTGCTTTAATTTGGCCAAAACAAAACGTTTGTACAAAGAAACCTACATTATGGCTTCGTTTTTGACAAGGGAACCTGACAAGGAAACGAAAACCGAACACAAAAAAAAAATTAACAGAAAAAAACACGCCTGCTTTTTTTTTTCTCCGAACCCGTTCGAACCCGTTTGAACCGGTTCGAACCGGTTCGAACCGGAACGGAATGGTGCTCCGGAACCGAACCCGAACCGAACCCGAAAGGCTTGAACCCGAACCCGAACCGAACCCGAAAAAAGTCCGGTTCGACACCCTGGTATTTATGCGTTTTGTATTAGACTACCTGAGAGCAGTGAGCTTGCATCCAAATGGTTTTTGCCGTCTAAAAATGCGCCGTGTAAGAATGCCGTGTAAGAATGCGTATAAGAACTTAAGAGTGCGCAATATTTTGTCGGACGCAAAGTACGGTAGCTTTCGGAATAAACTGAACATGCGACCTTCACTTCCCAAAACATAAGGGCGCCATGGTCGTGTCATCACCCGCGCTAGTATTGACGACTTATATACACGTGCATGAAGTTCATAACCTCAGAAGTAATGCTGCCTGCTTTCATTACTTGTGCAGTTCAGGTTTATTTTAACCTCTCACACCCTCCAAGTATCGCTTCGTAGCATAGGTAGGCTCTATTAAAACGCTTTTTACGCCATTAGAATCCTACCTTTCAAAATTTCAGTTCATAGCCCATTTTATGCTGGCTATTCGTGGAAAAAACATTAGCAGAGTACGTTAAGAAGTTAAATTATTGTTAAGCTGATACAAAACAAAATCCTGCATTCCGCTTAGTTCTATGAAATAAATTATTCATTGCCTAATCAGGCCGAGCCAACTTCTTAAAGGGGCTCTGCAACACTTCTGATAAACGCTCTCACCCTTTCCTTCTCGTGTAGAAGCACTGAGAAAGTTATAGTCATCCCCAGCACGGAGCGGCACTGCGTGATTTGCGGGTCGCAGCAGATACACCTTCTGTTTCTGCTTTGCTTTTGGGGCTTTCTTTTTAAAGTGACTATCGAATGCGTTCATTGCTGAAACTGAAGGAAACCCGGCTAATACCCGCTACACAGATGTAATGATGCAATTTTTGCGGTTACAAACGCCAAGACCGCGATAGAAGGAACAATCTTTTGAGCAGGTTTCTAACTTATCTGATGGGCTTAGGGTAATCATCTTCGGCTGAGGTACTTTGCGACCCCACAATCTAAGTACTAGATGTGTTAGTTGACTACATTGTGCAAGCATTTAAGATTTCTAAAAAGTTGAGAAATGTGTTGCAGGGTCCTTTTAACACATATTTCCGAGGACGCTCCTGGCACCGCGCTGAGTGTACCCAGCGTGGTATATGCCGTAGCAGAGCAGTGTTCAAGGCGATTTGCCTAGCACTTACAACGCAACGCGACGGTCGTTGTTTCAAAGCTTGCTTTCTAAGCTTGCAATGGGGACGCATGCAATAGTTCACAGAAAGAGTGGCTTCTCCACAAAGCAAAGATGATTGCCCACTAGAAGAGCAGTGAGAAAGGCAACTTCACCGCATAGCCTGCGTCACTGGCTACAAATTCCTAGCTTGGCAAGCTTCGCGACAATGCTCGCGTCTAAACAGGGGGGGTTTCTGCAGTTCGCCGTACTGAGGAAATAAGTCTCGACTATGCGGAGGGACTTCGTCGTCTCCCTGAACGAGTTAGTTCAAGCTTTTATTTGACAGGAAGGCCAATCCCAATGAGCGGGGTTTGGGGGTGTGAGGAAAGGGGGATATGTAGAGTAAGATCAGTTTCAGCTCTTAGTGACACCTCACGGTTTCTCAGTCAGTGTGACGGACTAGGCGTCACCATTCTAGACGACCTACGCCAGACCACTCTTAATTGCAGAGCAGCAAGCTCCGAAAGAAGCTCGGCGCAGTTTATGTTGTCTGATATTTCAGAGAACGTAGACGGGGTGTGACGTGATAGAAGTTGTGTTCGATGCTTCTGGAAGTATACGCATGACAAAATAAGATGGTGTAAATCAGATGTGACACCCGCCGCGGTGGCTCAGTGGCTAAGGTGTTGTTTGCTGCTGAGCACGAGGTAGCGGGTACGATTCCCGGCTGCGGCGGCCGCTTTTCTGATGGAGGCGAAAAGCAAAAACGCCCGTGTGTACGAGATTTTGGCGCACGTTGAAGATCCCCAGGTGGTCAAAATTAATCCGGAGCCCTCCACTATAGCGCGCCTCATCGCCCGCGTTGCGTCGGCGCGTTAAACCCTACAATCAATCAGTCAAATCAGATGTGACGCCCAGATTGGAATAAGGGCAATGTTCCCGTCCTTAATGTCTGCGGGTCCATTTCTGAATTAGCGCGAGCTCGAGCGCCAACCTCCTTCTGAGGGTGCACTGTAACAAAGCCGGCTTGCGGAGCAGCATTTATGCGGAGAAGCCGACTTACCATTTTCTCGTGACATTAAATAGTACTACAGTAATAATAAAGGACTGCAATTTCTTCTACTTCGTTAATTGCGCGGTTTCTCTAAAACCAGCATGCCAGGAAGCCGCAAGAAACAATCTCGCCTCTGCAACACACAGGAGCGAAGCGACATAATCGCCTCTTACCTCTCAGTTTACCATGATTTACCGAAATAGGTGCCTCCCTCCTCCTACGTCTCTCCGTAAATCAGCCAAATGCGGGTTATGCGTATCAAAGAAAATCGTGCTGTGATTGGAAGTGTCCTAACTCGTCATTACGTAGCTTATGACGTTCAGTAAACCATCGTTATAAGTTCGAAATCGCTTTATTCCAAGTGTCGCTTTATTCCAAGTGTTCTACGGTCCCCACTGGTCTACATTGAGAGAGACCGAAGCATCTCCTCTTTTAACGAAGTATCGCTTATAGCGAAGCCAGCGTCCTGTTTCTAAGGCTTCGCATTAACAACGGTTTCCAGTACTGCGTATTTAATTGGCGTGTCCGCGTTGAGTCAACGCTATGGCACTTCAAGAAAGCACAAGAATTGATCGAATTCATTCAACATTACCCATCGGCCCACTACAATAGACTAAGCGGGCTTAAGCCCCTTATTTTATGAATATCGTGGTTCGGAGAAAATAAAACCCGTCGGGCGACTCAAAAATGATAAGTGGCCTGCGGCGTGGCGCAGGGGACCTAAAGAACCACGTCGGCGGTCATTTTTTCCCTTTAACTGAGATTGACGCTCCCATCTATTTATAGAGCCTGGGGGATGAAAGTGCGCGTATATATAAGGGGCGGCGCGGCTGCTTTTCTTTAAAATAATGCGGGTGACGGGGGATATGGCTATTATCCATTTCACAGGACACGCGGTCGCAGTATGTGCCACTCGCGATATGTCAATGCCCGGGATTGATGGCAGCACGGTCGGAACAGACCAATGGGGAGATTTAAAACGATCACACCTGCCCCGTGGGCTGACAGGTTCGGATTCGGACGGCCTGAATTCGTTTTAAACAAAATTGCCTTCTTTATTTTTTTCGGCTGAGTAAACTTAACTTCAGTGTGCCGTGACGTGGAACAACGTAGGTTGTTTAGAATGTCGCCAGACGTGAAAGGTCCCAAAGTTTTCTCCTAAATGGCCAAACAGCAATCAAAAACGAGACAAATGACTCTCAGGCTATGTTCGGACTACCGACGCAAGAGCCACATTGTGATCTATGGACGTTAAAAAACGGTGTGTCACGCAGTTAGGTTGGCTGAGACGTAAAATGACGTCATCTTTTAAAGTTATTACGACAATTGCGGCAACATGCTGAGCACCGCCTGAGGGGACTGTTACGTGAAGACTAGAAGTGTTTTTCGTGTGCGAAAAGATGTACCATTATAACAAATGAAACGTGGAAACGAACGCGAACGAATTGATGACTGCGCAGAAAGTTACGCCATGTCCGACGTTCTCACCCCTGCGGAGTTGCTTCTGCTGGTTGCGTAAATTTTGATGAATTTCGTTAGGTAGAAACTCGTTTGGTGTTGCTAAATATCAGCCTTTAGTCCCTCATCCCCTCTTATCAGTGTGATGATGATGCGGGTGATGATGATGATGGTGAACGGACTTTTATGGCGCAAGGGCGACTGTGAGTAAACAGCGCGAAAAGGGTATTTAATCAGAGTAGCGTGACAGCAAATACTAAAGCATCTCAGTAAAAATAAACGTGACCATTTATCAGTTCTTGCCTGTTAAATGTTTTACATCCCCTTGATTTTCTTGATTTTATTCCCCTTCCGAGCGACTGTGTGCTACAGCCGTGCCCTTGTTTTCGCGAATAAGTTTTGACCCCTCCATAGGAACAATGGGTACACAGGAAGCAGTTCGATAGACAACAAGGCATAACATAATACTCGTGTTGACTGCGTCGGCCATTTGGCGGTGCGCATGCGTAAAGACTGCTGGAATCGTCACTTACGCTGCTCAGCGGAAAATCTGGGTTCATTATTTCTGAGCGGAATGTGTCTCCATCAATTGAACCTAGATGCGACAGTTTATTGAGTGTTAACCCCAAATCTATTTCACTTCTTTTTTTTATTTTCTATCGTATCATCTCAGTAACCTTCGTTTTTTTTTCTTTCGAAGGCTTATCTGATCCTTTAGTATACCTTAGGCGTCAAAGTAGGGCTCTCGCTTACTGCAAAAAGAAAAGTCCACAGCCCCCTGAAATGCAGCCGAAGCTTGACAAAAAAGTACCATACAGGTTTGCAGACGCTCACTCGTTATTGGCTTTTGACGTATGTGTGACGTATCTGTGATATATCTTCCGAATAAGTTAGCAGCAAAGAAAAAAGTAGCACTCAAGCATCCTAAACTGAGTCCAAGAGCTAGCCTGCCCAGTTTCCCGCTCTACGCTTTAAATCTGCATTTGAAGGCTTCATATACGAGCGAACTACTCAAACTAGAGTCCAGCTTGAACCCACCCAAGAAAGCTTCGGAGTGCTGCTTAGATGTACGCGTCGTTTTACGTTAAAGTCCATGAGTTTCGCTAAATTCTATTCTGCACAACGCAAACCGGGCGAAGACAGCTCGGGCAACACATGGATTCCAGGTCGAGAGTTCCACTCGCACTATTAAACTCACTAACAAATTTTTCTCTCTCTCCCTTAAACCACACGGGCCGCTGATCAGAAAAAAGTCAAGATGTCACGGATGGATCAAACCCACGACCTGACATTGGCCAGCAGAACGACTGAACCACGGTACTACACAACCCAGAAGGGAAAACAGGGGCTTTTATGGGTGTAAAAAAAAAGCAGCAAATAAGGCGTACCCCTAAAGCACACCCGACCACACTCCGGCTCAAATTTCTCACGAAGCGCAATTTTTTCTTCTTAGCGCGCGTCCCACGTTGCTTCCTTCAGCGCCGTCGTTGTAGATGCCGTCTCCCACAGCGCGTCATAAAAACGAGCGGCCAGTCGAGAACGGTAACAAGCGCAAACAAAACAAAGCAGACCAAACTGGAAAGTAAAGGTGTGAAGCCAGCGAGGGAAACCGAGGCTGGCGAGAGGAGGAAAAGAATGGCACAGCACCACGCGGCCGGAGTGGTCTGAAGCTGAGCGGTTGCAGGCACGGTGGAGCTATCCGCGCCCGCGCGGCGCCCATAGCATCGTCCGACCCCGCCGCGCTAGTACAACTTCATTTTCCGGGTTGGGGCCACCCCTCGGCCGGACACCCTAGGCTCGGGGTCGCACGCTCGCCGGCCGAGAAAAAAAAAAAAAAAAAAAAAGCCCCGCGGCTATACGCGCCAGGCTTTTTACGCCTCTACGTCGGCCGTTTTCATTTTCTCTTTTTGTTGGGTTACTTTTTTCCTCTCCATCCTCTTTATTTCTCTTCCTCCTCTTCATCTTCTTCCATCCCTAACGCTTTCTTTTCTTTTTAACCGCCCGTGGCACGCACGGCTCATGTTTCATATTTTTCCCCAAATCCCACGTACTTTTCGTCACCTCCTATTACCGTTCGCGTCCATTTCGAGAAAATCGTCGGCCTTACCTTTTTTTTTTTTTTTGGGGGGGGGGGTTTACACTCATGCCGGGATTTAGTTTAGTTGCTTTTGTTTCTGTGTCATTTTTTTTTACGTTGTGGAACCACCGCCACGGTTCGGTAAGACTTCCCGCTAAGATAAACTAAGACATATAGAGTTTCTTTTTTTATTACTGTTTGGTTAGCAAAACGCACAGCCTGGTTTTACTTTCCCCGCAAATAACCTGCGGGGAACGACGGTAACTCGCCGAGGTTCATTTGGTTCTGACGCAAAATGCCGCCGTCGATAAACATCGCACGCAGGAGAGGCAAACTCGGCAGGACACGAGCTCTGGCAGGTTGGATAGCTCGTTCCCGTGCAGCCTGTTCGAAAAGAAAAATGTGGGCTACCATTCTATATTATTAGACCTTCCCGAAGCGACAGTGAACCGTGATACAGAAAAACTGAAAGAAGCTAATAGTAACGAATAAGACTGGAAGATAGCGAAGGTGTACGCAACCTTCACGACCATCACGACGGTTTGGTTGGCTGGTTGGGTTGGTTGGATTCTTGAACCATGGCACATACCCGCGCGGGGGATCGGCCAAGAAGCTGCCTTTAATTATTAGGCTTAAGTAACGATTGTGTTAATCATTTAATTAAGTAATGATTAATTGTGATTAGGTTTAAGTCGACGATTGCAGCAGATTTTCGTCTTCTTAGTTGCAGCAGCGACCTTTACTCCATCTTTGTTGCTATAACGGCCAAGAAAAACCAAATCTAAGGAGCAGAACGTACAATCGGAACGCGCGCACTTAAACTAGGCGCTTGCTGGTGCAACGTGTACCCTATCACGAGTTCTGTGTAGACCACGTGGCGTGATTCCTCGCCCCAGAGTCACGGCCGAGTGAGGAAGCCGATTAGCTCTCAGGTTCTAACTCACGGTCGTAGCCGGGTGGGTGCGACGACTGACTCTAACTCCGTTGGTCCACCAGACTCAGGTTCGAATCCTGCCGGCGATTTCTTTTCTTTAAACTTTCTACTGAGTTTTGTGAAACGCTGGAATCAACGAATTGCTAAACATCTTCACTCTTAAAGATAAAACTGCACAGAACTTTGCTGAGAAATGCCACACTTCAGCACGCTGTGAATGAGACCACTTGATGAAGGGCAGCGATGTCCCCCGTCAGCTTGTAATGGACGACACTAAAGCCGCGAGAACATCCTTTTAAGATCCAACTCGTTTAGCTTCTCGGCCGATCCCCCTCAAAGGCAACGCCGACAATGGCCACTTAGCTGCTTAGGTCGTTCCCGTGTTGCCAAAGCCAACGACGATGGCAATGATGATGATGGTCCTTTTTGTGGGACAGACTCGCGATACACTTCGTCACAGCCTGAAAGTAATCACTAATTTTTGACGTTGTGAAAAATTCACTGTTTAGTTAAGGCTCACTCGGTGAGAATGACGTCCGCATAGTATGTTTCTTGTGCCCTTTACGCGAGCGTTTAGTCCTCACCGTCATTCATTCAGTCGCAAGAAGCGGGCGTGAAGCACCTAGCGGAGGTGGTGAGAAGTTTTAGCTCAGTTCAAGCTTGGTCATCTTGTTGACGTTACCGGCGCTCAACTTCAACCCACTTCATAAGTCGGTAAATTTATCAATGCCTCTCTCATCACCGAAGACTACCGGCCGCCGTTGCTTTATACGACTGAGCTCAATCCCCGTTCACCGAAGTCAAGAAGAAAGAAAGCGGCGTATTCTCACACTGCTGTTAAACTGCTGCCACGAAAACTTTCCTTTAGAACGGTGCATACGGCAGAGCCATCTAGTGGTCAAGAGCCAGGGTTTCAAAAAAAAAAAAAGAAAAAACTCTTTTGTGATGTGTTTATCGGAGAAGAGGCTGGGCCGAGATCGACAATCGCAAGGTTTAATTTGAGCGGTCAAAACTTCCCCCTTTGACTGCTTCCTGTTTTTCACCCTTCGCCCGAAGTAGAAAAACCTGCGCTGCAAAGCCCTCCTACCCAGTGAACGCAACTCGTTAGAGCATCGCAAGATGTAGCGTAGTGAGAGTTACTCGAGGTTATTTCCAGTTACTTTTAGTGATTGTGGATGAATCGTCATGACGTGCACTTTCCGCTGTTTACAGCACGGCACACATTCACCGCGTCGAAGTAACGACGGATGGCTTAGTTGATACGGTCACGTCTTAAATAACAGCGCGAAGAATACAGCACAAAAAAGGAGAGGCACGCTGGACGAGCGCTTGACAGCGGTGTGTGACTACACACCATTGACAGCAAGCAGCATCCAATGGGCACTTACCAAACGTGCTTACGTTTAGCAGCCCCTGGTTAAACAGGGCAACCCCAGTTCTACGGACGTATTTCAGTGGCCGAATACCGCAGAACGAAACACCAACTTTTTTTTTAGGCGGAAAATTCCAAGTGAGTGAAGTTGCTCCTAGTAGCTGGTAAGAAAACTCCCAGGTAAAAAAGTCGCCATTTAGGTCAAACTGCGCTCTGGTCAGTGGTCAAGCATTAACAATGTCAGAAAACAACGGAAATGGTCATGATCTGTGTCTTGAATATAATATATAAGAGCTACATCAGAGAAAGAGCGTAAGCTGGCATGTGGTTTTCTTATTAAGATGGTGAGCTGCGGTTCTTTGGGATAACACTTCCAACATCCGTCTCACACGCGTTGAGATAAGGGAATGAGATATAAGGTGTGCATCGCACGGTCACTCACCTGGCACCGGCTGGCGAAACTTGCCTTGAGTGGAGAGCGCACCAGGCGTCTCATTGAAACACGCGCACACGCACAGTATCCGCATAGACGGAGCGAACGTCTACGACAACGACAACACACCGCGGAGATGCGGCTCCCGAGGGATGAAAAGGATGAGGAAGAGGTTGGCCACCACCGCGCGGCCCGAGGCGAACGCGGCGCCCCGCAATCCGCGAGCACAGCATCACCGACATGGTGGCGTAGCGCCTAACTGACCGTGGGCCGAAAGCAACTCACCTGCGAATAGGAGAAATGGAGAACAAAGAAAAGACAGGGTCAGGAAAGACATTACAGTGAGAAACAAGAAACGGACACTCAATACTAGGTCAACACAGTATTCAACAAATTATGTTAATGTGGACTCCACAAAGAAGCCTGTCTGTCTGTCTTTTACGCGTGATGCGTTACACCTTCGTGGCGCACGAAAATGCCACGAATAAAAAAATCTATATAAGGAGCACCGACAAGTGGGCAAGTTGGCATGGAGACATGCTAACTAAAACCGCAGAAAAACGCGGGACAAAGACAAGAACTACACAGGAAAAAGATCGATATAAGGCCTTCAGCTGAAATGTTTCCCAGCAAAGTACTTCTGTACAGTAACCCAGCCAACTTTAAAAGAGCTGATCCCTTAGCGGTGCTGTTTAAGCAATAACCCTACAATTCGAATCTTGGGGGATTTCTGCAATACTTTTTTACTTCCATCTTTTTCGAATGTCTACTGTGTGGGCGGATTGTGTAAAGGGAAAAAGCTGATGTAGCCAGCCTGCGCATCCTTCGCGAGCGAGTGAAAAGCAATCGCGCTGTATACAAGCACAAACACGACGGGATGTAACATAACGTGCGAGCAACAAGGCGACATGGTGAAAAACAAAAAAGGAACTCCCGCGCTGGTGCATTTTTCTCGTTTACAGCGACCGACCTAAGGAAGTCCCGTGTGGAGAAGTGTCCTAAGAGAGTCATCACAATCGCGTAGCCGTAAGTCAGCAACTTTAAGTTGTACTACGTGGGGCGATGTAAGCATTTGTTGCATAAAATGACTTATACGTTACAAGCCCAAATGTCGAGCTGTAACACATCGCAAAAAAAATTCCGCCGTTAACAAAACTAGGGCATGTGATACGGTGAAAGCTCTTTATCAGGCGTCAAAATGAATAGAACCTTTCGCACAGTAATAAGAAATGGCGAGCGCGAGCGTCCGTACAATCGCGAACCGGGCACAGACAAAGCGGTCATCAGGGAATCATCGGACCTGCCGAGTCGTCGCAAATGAGCCACGCCTGCCGGCCAAAATGCATCCGGGAGGCACAGAGCAGTTAAGGGTCATTTTTCTACCACGGCTGGTCAATTCGGCACCAGCCTCCCCATTTCTCCAAAATGTAGTCGGCGTTAAACGCGCAGCACGAAGTAAATGCGAAGGGGAGAATGACCACACCGCTCCGAAGAGGTCGAAACGGCCCGACCCCGACGGACGTCCACCAGCTCTGCAGACCCCACTGGCCGGCCGGAGTGTCCCTCGAGTCCAGTTGACCACCACGAGAGGGGGCTCTACAAATTTACAGCCTCGAACGCGAACCTTGCACCTCGCTTTACCGTCGGACCCCGACCCTACAAAAGGAAAGGCCAGCCGACCGCCTTCCTTCATCTTCTTCCCCAAATTGCCCTCCCCTTCGCAGTTCTGCTCTCTTCGTTAGGCGCTTTCCTCTTTGCGCTGGGGCCCCCTCGTTTCAAATACAGCCGCGTTGTCCGTCACTGCCATTATCACTTCGCCCTGCTCCTACGTTCCCCCTGCTTTGTTGGGCTTCGCCACTTGGCTTCGGTGCACCGTGGCGAACGACGCTGGTCAGTTCGAATGCGCTTCCGAGGCCCCACCGGTCAACTCTGTTCCATTCCGCTCCCCCCGCTAGCACGCTTACTCACTCGTCTGACCAATTGATGCTAACGCGGATAACGAAGTTTATTCGATGTCTTTCTGCGCGATAACGAGTATTGTGAAGCGAGGACAGGTCATCACAGGTTATCTACTGACACTCGTTCCTCTTGAACAACGGCCATTTCCGGTACTAATCCAGTACTAACAACGGCCAGTACTAATCCAGTACGATAGGTATGAATCTCGGCAGGCAAGTGACAAAACGTTCATACGGCGCTTCAACCTACCGAGAAGAAAAAAAACGGACTGCTGACGGGAAAATTCTGTGTCTTTGCGGACAGTCATGGGCAAGTGAATGCGAACACAAAATATGATCCAGAAGACGGAAAATTCAAAAATACTGTTCGTTGAGGCCCAATAATGGAACGCTGTTGGTATATTTGGAAGGAAAGATTTCCCAAGTTTGTTTCTGCGACTAAACCACGCGTCATTTTGAGTTGCATGGAAAGGAATCGCGCGTTTTGTGATTCTCATTCATATTTTCGTGTTCGCGTTTCCTTTTTCCCCAACTGAAAGCGAGAACTTCGTTAAACTTAGGTGGAAATGGACGTGCAAAGATACGTCGAAATATTCTAAAGCTTACAACGACAGCGGCGTAAGCCTGACTGCGCTAAATAAATAAATCGCGTGTTCAAGGTCGTTCACAAAATCGAAAGAATACATTCCGCTAAGGTATCCCTCTTTTTGGTGCTGCAAGCGCCGGCTAAAAACAAATTCGTTCAGCTTAACTCAGTATATTACCATAGCCCGTCTAAATGGTGTACATCACTTGGAAGGAGTCAGCTTTACGGGTTGGGCATATTTTCCATTAATAAAATAGATGAAATTCAGGCATAACCAATCTCTAATAATGTCGCTATGACTGGATTAGCATTTTTCTGGTCGTGTGGCATATCTCCGTTGATGAATTGAGTTCACTAGGCCCACTCTGTCCTTAGGCCCTTTGGCCAACCATCTATAATAAAGTGTGAAACGATGAACCAACATAAATATAAAAGCATTGGCAAGTAGGTTACGCGTGCGCAAAATAGAATTTATCAAATCACGTCATCAGATTAACGCAAATTGTCACAATCTCATAAAAAACAAAATAAAAAGGTGTTCGTCGGCTTCTTCACTACATAGATCTTGGCTTGGCCACTGAACTTTCAAATTTAATGGCGCTGTTTTTAGTATGGCGTATACGGTACACAAGCTTTTTGCAGAGCGAATGACGCACGGAGCTGAAAGCCAGACGTCTGGGCCAGTTAATACAAGTGCAAACTTTTTTGTGCGTTTTTTTTTCTAACCTCACTGCATACACCTCCTTTTCCCAGCTGTCTTAAAAATTTTGCTTCTTCTAAATTAGACTATCACGAAGAGCAGACGTAAGAAATCAAGCGCTTCGTAGCGGCATCACCAAAAACACTCACAGTTAATCACTGGAACCACTGAAATTTCGCACATCACGCGCCCAGCGACCTCAGCTACGGCTCACCCATTCGGACTTTCAATCGCGCGTCTTTCCGTTGGTAACGATGTGTAAATTGGCCAGGGGAAAAAGACTCGAGGCAAATATGCCGATCCAGCAGTTCTCCAAAGGAAAACAAAAAGAGGCGACGCAGAGGCCGGGAGAGCTAGCTGCCAAACACAGGCTGACAACGCGAGTTGACCTGTTCGGGAGATACGTAGCGCGAGAGGTTTGGACCAGGGAGGCGCGGCTGCTCGGGGCGACAGAGACACGTCAGGGGCAACGCGTGGCCGTTGAAAAGGACGAGGGGGAACTGTCGCTGGGCGTCGCGAACACAATGCCGGCCAGCCTTCTCGAACGCGGGGACAAGGACTGCCGCATTACCATCTCACCGCGGCCGATACTGTCCCACGAGCGAGGCACGGCTCTCTTCGGCGCGATTCCGAAGCTCGCACAACGCCCCAAGGAACCAGCGGTTGTGTTTGTCTGCCCGCTCTGTCGGGAGATACACACAAACAAATAGGGGAGTGTAGGGAGCAGACAGGACAGGGGGCAGAAACCGATCGGCGGTCATGCGATCTACAAGTCCACCACAGGCAGCATCTCAACCGTTTGACTTAGAGAAGAAGCCGGAGAAGAGTGAGAGGAAATAGGCGAAATAGCGGAAGAGAACAATATGGAATCAGTGCTGTCGTGTGGAGGAGTACTCGGCCGAAACCACATTTTTCTGGAGCCAGTGTTTACGGTACCGTGCCTTTTCCCTTACGGGGGACCCGGGAGGAAGCCGAACTGCGTGTAATGGACCTATCTATATGGACCGCCAGCGCTCGGCGGTGTCAAGCGTCGCAGCCACCGCAACGACAACATCTCTGCCTACAACAAACGGAAAGGGGAGGGCGGCGTATATATACGAATGCGCGCCACCACAACAACAACCCCACTAACAACAAAAGCAGTCCGCACTCTTGACAGCCCGAAGTGGCGGGAAATGCGTGCATATTTTTTGCCAGTACACCGAAAGAGCAACGGACCGCGCGGCAGAAAGGGATGCGTACGGGTTCGTCTATTGTTTACGAAAAAAAAAAAAGAAATACTTTTGTCCGCTCTGGTGTGTAAGCTCTTGCTGACGCCAACGTCTAAAATAAGATTTATAAAAAACATTCAGTTTGTTTACACTCACACGTTCTTCTGCATACAGATTGTGAATAGATGGTATGAGGTGCAGGCAATCGAAGCGTGTGAGGCCAGGACCAAGAAAACGGTACGCCTGCCTCGGACATATTTAAATCTGAATTCCGTATCCATTGGGCGTGCTCGTGGTGGCAGCGTACGATCGCCGAAAAACGGAAAAGCTTTTGCCGTTATTCACGGGTTATGCCGCGAGCTCATAGCACAACATAGAGGTGAAAACACGTACAAAAAAACGAAGTTCCCGGGATGCTAAACAAAGACGGCCAGGGGAAAAGTGTGACTGCTACTGTACGCCTATGGCGAGGCAGCAAACAAGACAACAAATATTTCTCAACTATAAAGATGCCTTCGCTAAAGGGATAAAAATACACCAGCGGGAAATCTAATAACGCGTTTTTTCTGTCCTACACCTCCCCTCGCCAAATTTGCCCGGGAGGCCAGAAAGGACCAAATAGCTCAGAAGGGTGCATTGTAAACAAACCCGCGACAACGGACGGGAGGAAATCCAAAAGAATCCAAAGCCAAGTCGGCTTCACCGCGCAGCCCACAAGCACGCCCCGTTGCGCACTTACGAACACGCCGACCCCCAACAATCCGCGTTCTTTGCTGTCAACGCTTTCTTTTTGACCCCTTACTTTTATTGTAAGCTCCACGCGCTTCTATTTTAAAGACGATAGTCTTTCTTGGGCTACTTAAACACAGAAATTTTGGTCTGTCTGTATGTCTGTCTGTCCGTCTGTCTGTCTGTGACTCGATTCAGCCACCCGGCCAAAGCAAAACAGCGCCTGCGCAATAGTCTTATATAGTCACAGCTAAATCTACCCGTCTATGTCCGGTGTAATGTTCATACTTGTCAACATTATTGAAGAAGAACAAAACATTACGCAAATATGAGACAACAAATCAATACAGAAGTGATAATTGCAATGTTCCTTTATAAAAAATCAAACATGCTTGTCTTTTGCGAAATTAAATACTTCATCAACTGCAGAAAAAGAATTCACTCCGCCGTCGCCTGCTGTCGCCCGCGCCAATATAGCTTCTGGCGCCATTTTAAGAAATCAACCAGCAACAGTTACGCAAGGTTCCACTAGATAGGTTTCACGTTCTGCTTGCAACGCACATGGAGTAGGGAAACGCGGTTCTATAAACGTTGAAGTAGGGCGCCTCGACTAATGCTCGTCTTCGCCGTACGGCAGCGTTCGCATCGAGACACCCGGTTTGGAGCAGTGGAACGCGGGAAATTTAAAATGATTTAAGCAAACATTTGGCGTCTTTACCTTGGGAGGAGCGCGACGCAAGACGAACAACATGAGAGGTGAGCGGGAAAGCGAAGGGAGGCATTTACTTCGCAAAAGCCGATAAAGACTATCGTCTTTTGACGGCATTTGCAACGAAAGGAGCAGATACGCGGCCAATTTTTTAGCAGGAAGACAGCTGGGTGTATACGCTGGGTGCCAAGATCACAAACACGAATCCTCTGGGCGAGTCAAAGTCGCTTTTACTGACAGCGGAAACTTTCACAGTGCGGCCACGAATTCCTAACGCGTACAGAATTCCGATTTATATTTTACGTACATGAAACACGAGCGTTCGTTTAGTTAGATTTTTCATCTAAAGCGCTATCCAATTACCAAAGAAAATCGCTTGTTCAAGATTTCAATCCGTGTGCAAACTTGAATCTTTGAATCAGCTTCCTTCAGGCTTGTACCGATTGCACATACGTCTTTACTCGCTCAACTTTCGGTTTCCGTCGGTAATAACCAATAAAAGAAACACACAGGTTTTCTAACTCATGAAAGATTAGTGTGATGAAATATTGCGCTCGAAGTAGCGCGAGTAGCTTCTCTGTAAACCATAATCTTGGACGTTAAATTCAGCGTATACTAATACGGTGCCAACTCTGCTTCTTTGTCCGCTGATACTCAATACAGAAAAACGAATTTGTTTCCCCAAAAATTGTGCCCTTCCTCGGATTTCTGTTGTTGCACTTGTTTATTAAACGCATCTTGGTAGTGCGCTACAACCTTACCCACGGGCCTGCATTGCTAATAGTCGTGATTCGGCCCTCAAGCACCAGAGGTACTTGAAAATCGATGGTGACGAACAAAAGACAGAATAAATAAATATTAGTACGGTGTTAGGAACGTAGAAACCTTGAATTCACAGCGCAAACAAGAAACGAGGACGATAGGGAGAGCACGACACACAGTGCATATGTGTCGTGCTCTCCCTATCGTCCTCGTTTCTTCTTTGCGCTGTGAATTCAAGATTATGGAACACCAACTCGACCAAGCACCAACTTAAACGTCGAAACACTGGTCAACGACTGGGAACCTGAGAAGAGGCGCGGAACTAAAACATTTTCACATATACCAACCAAGAAGAAAGAATGAGGATATCGACGAAGTCACAGCGAGCTATTGTTTCACACACGTAAAGGAAAGAGAGAGGGAGAAATAGAAGGAGAAAGAGAGAGCTTCGGGATACAAGAAAGAGGGAAAAAGAAAGATGCTTGAACGAAGAGAACGGTACTGCGCATGCGTGGTCGTTTGAAAGACGCCCGCTCTTCCTTGAGCCTCACCAACGTCACGAAGCAAGGAAAAACAGCAAACGCGAAGCCGAAGTGGCGTAGGAATCATTGAAATTTGGGAATGCAAGAAGAAAACAAAACGGCAGAACTCCCGCTCACCCGCTCACACACGCCTACACATGCAGGTGCATAAAAACAAGTCCAGAAAAAAAACAAATAACAGAACAAGTCGAAATAACGGCAGAGGAAAGCCCGAGCGACGGAAAGAAGTAGCCCGGCAGGAGCCGGAGCGATTCGTGTGCGTGACGGTGTTTCTTAAGCGTCGTGGCTCCGACGGCTGAGCCAATGGCCACGGAGAGTCGGCGAGAAGAGAGAGAGAGAGAGGGCGACGTCTACAACGTGGAAGGGTAAACGGAGGAATGAAAACAGCGTGAAAACGGCACCCAAGCCCCGTTCCGGTAGCCGCCACTGCGTCGAAAAGAGGCGAAGCACCAGTACATGCTTTCTTCCCTAACGCAATGTGTACTGCTTCTTTTGTCACTTTAGCAGTACTATTTAACTATTCGATTATTCTAGCAGCACGCGCTTTATTTAAATTGCTCCATCGAAGTAAATCGGGTTTGCTTCTGGCGTTCCGTAAGCCAGCGTTTTCTCAGCGAAAATACCGTTCGACGCGACGCGGGTCCTGTTTTTGTATTGTAAAGGCAGTTGTAGAGGCGCTAGGCGTCTCCCCGGTACCATGCTATATAAGAAGGCAGCTTACCCAAACAACCCGCCATGGTGGCTCAGTGGCTAAGACGTTGCGCTGCTGAGCACGAGGTCGCGGGTTCGATTCCCGGCCGCGGCGGCCGCTTTTCTGATGCAGGCGAAAAGCAAAAACGCCCGTGTGTACGAGATTTCGGCGCACGATAAAGATCCCCAGGTGGTCAAAATTAATCCGGAGCCCTTCACTACGGCGCGCCTCATCGCCTGCGTTGCGTCGGCGCGTTAAACCTTACAATCAATCAAGCTTACCCAAACAAACCCCCACTATTCCGGCGAAACAGGTGTGCGATCTACAAAAGACCTTGACGAGAGGTTTTCGTTGCGGGCAAAGCGACACGAATTGCGTATCGCTCTGGCGGACGGAATCTGCACCCAGGTTATGCTTTCATTCAATAGTAGGCGTTGACGCAAGCGCCAGGAGACTCTGCGAACGCCTCGACTCACAAGTGGGCATACCTATCACCGGTATTCACGTCCGAGGCATCCTGAAATAAACTATTCACAAACCAACACATCTCAGCATCAACTTTTTTCACGGTGGTGGAACGAAACGTCGCGTCGAAATGTTTCCAGGCAACGCGCTCTCGGTTTGTGCCCACCCCGTCACGAGCCACCCTCGTTCGTGAAGTTAGCTTTCCCTCATCCTAAAACTACTCGGGGCGAAGTATCCTTTACAGGCGTTAAGTGATTGTTTTTCATATGAACACCGGATGCTGGGTGACGCGGGTAAGCTCCGTTCCTGCGGCAATGTTCGGCACTCAGTGTTCCTAGAGAAAGATGCCTAAAGACACTTGAGCCGCTACGACCGGCAGACTACAAACTTTGGTTTAGTCCACTTGGAGCCTTACCTCACAGGAAGCACCTGCTGGACACTCCGCTGATTCTCATCAGAGAAGAACGCATTGCGGACTGCTTCTAGCTGCCTTTCTTTCCTTGTTCTCCCCACTCCTTACTTCCTATCCCATTTCAGACTCTTGACCGAGGCCTCCGGTCATGTCAAAGGGACCTCTCTCCCTCACTTTTTTTCTTTCTCTAAACGTGTGGTTATTAATTCACTCCCATTGAGGGATGTCGCTGCGAAAGCACAGAACTTTTAATTCATGCGGCACCAGGTATGCAGTCTTATCTGTAAGTTGAACTTAGGGGCGTTGAGCAGTTAAATCAAATAGCCATGTTCCTCCATCCTTGCGTCTTTGTTCTGCTTTCTTTAACTGCTTAGGTGGACTGATAAACAGCATTGTGCAACAATGCTGTTTATTGTGACATACGTCATTGACAAAAACAGGGGGGAAAACGCAGTGCAGCACTTGAGACTTGCGTAATTTCGCACCCGTGTTTACAGACACTTAATAAAAACAAAAATTGACGGTTTCAATTAGCTAGTAACAAAGGTGGTGCAGCTAAAAACTGTAATGCTAGTGGATGTCCACGCGCGCACCAAGATAACAATTGCGATGGTTTACATATGCCTCCTGGTCAAATTTCCTGTGCCAACATATGTGACAATCAAAATCATGCTTGAAGTTAGGGTATGGTTCTATCAAAAAAGGAAGCATCAGCTAGTTTTTGATGCAGTACCCAAGCCCGACAGCTACAGGACGATGCAGAACGACGACTAAGCAGTGACTACATCTAACACGCGTATCCACTTACTGCCTCAAAAGAAACAGTCGAAGCACTAAACGAAGGACACAGCTCCGCGGCTTGTAATGTACTCGAATTATTATCGATGTGTCGCTGCGAACTCGAATAAAAGTTCGCAGAAGATCGAACCACCAAAGGTTCCCACCGCTCAGCCCAACAACCGCCTTCCTTCTGCCACAAATCAGATCCTCGAGCAGCGACCATCGGAGCGAAGAACGATACAGTCGGCCTACAGGGCGCTTCATGTTCAAATGGCAGGCGAGCGGGAGATAGGGGCAGATGTAAAGGCGAAATTAAACGAAGCCGACGCCGCCGCCCGGCTCTCGGCACAGCGTCGGGGGGGTCACGACGCTCCTTCAGCTTCCGTGGTGCTTGCGAGCGCGAGAGAGGGGAAGGGCGGAACAGGGCTATTTGTCTTCTTCGAGCCAGTTCCATTTGTCAAGCTCAACTCCGCGCGAGAGCAGCAGACAGTCGGCAGCGGAGACCAGGCGGAACCTCGTGTTCCATGCCACCCTCCCGCCCCGCTCCGCTGTTTGAACTTAACATTTGGCCCCGGCGCAACCTAAAACCGCAAGAACAAATAGTGCGCTCTCCCTTCACACTCTCCCTTTCTTGCTCTTTTTTTTTTCACCTGCGATTCACAGAGTGCGTAATTCCTTCTAACGCTTGCTATTGTCTTCATTTTCGTGGAGGCAGCGTTGGCCTCTCGAGTCGTCTCCCGTCTTTGTTTTCTATTTCGGGCGGTCCCTCCCCCCCTGCTGTACTGTGGGAGTTGGAGTGCGTACTCGCGTGGCTTTCCCTGGCGCCGACCGCGTGTATTTGAAAAGCGCGGGGCGGCCCCGTTTTGAGTTCGTTAGCGCCGGCCGCCTTTAATGAGCCTACGGACAGAGCGGCCCGAGAGGAGGGCCTCCAGAGGGTGCCCGCAGCGGTTTTCACCGTAACTAAAGTTATCCGAACAAGGCTTCAATGTAGCCACATCGACTGAGCGGCTTCCTGGGAAGTTTGCAGTTGGAGGGAATTTGTTCGTACGGCTCAGGAGCTTAAACATGAAAAAGAGGGCGGGTGCAAAAGTAAACACCTCTGTATATCTGTTTAATTCCTTCGTCGTGTTTGCAGCCATTCTATAAGTTGGTTGTGCTGGCGGCTCTATACCTACCGCAGCCTACAGGATGATGCAACTGTGGGTGCGCAACACAGCTCGATGTTATCAACGATTCTCAGATGGTACCAAAGGTTAAAATGAAAAATGCTTATATCAATACAATCCTTTACGTATGTACACGGAAGCGAGCACCGCGTTGGACCTAGCACGAACTTATTCTCAGCTGAGCCTTAGCAATGTCCGCAATGCTTGGGGCGATGTACTAGCTTCCCGTTCTTTGGCTGCTGACACAGTGTAACAGTATGTTCCGAACACGGGTGTATAATCTACTACTGTCACGGAATTATTGGCCACGACAGCTGAAAAGTTCACTGTGGGGTAACTCTATTCCACCGCGGAGTAGCTGCCTCCTTGTGGAGTGCACCTTAAGCGGGCTGAAATCGGTTCATGGAATGGAGTTACTATACACGGCAGTACTCGAACTTACTTTTCTCCTCGGGCGATTTTACTCGTACGGCGAGCACTTGCTAATTAGAAGGTGGTGATGTTATATTTATCAGACAAATGACTCATGCTTTAAGTTCATAATGCTTGCGAAGTAATACCGGCTATAGTCGTTCCCCGGGCCGCAGTTCATTGAATTCAATAAGACACACGAAAGCGGCCATCGGAAGCCGATACAAAATTCTAGGGAACCCACATACGCCAGACTTGCATCCGTTCGAAGCGACGACCACATTTTCTTTCTTGAGTATTTCGATGAACATATTCCCTCACAGCAACCTTTTAAAGCTCAGTTACAAAGCTGACCCTGGGAATTAGGGGTCAAAACTGCGGTTAATGAAAAAAAAAAAAGAACTCCCTATCGCGTCACATAGTTTCTGCTTGATTTGTCCCTTACTGTTCCCGTTCATATTTAGTGTCCCCCACAGCACATCACACCAGATTGAGGTGAATTCGGCGCGGGAGAGAGCGGCATTTCAATTTCCCCGTGAATTCGATTCTTACTCGCAGCAGAAATGATTCCCGCTGGCTGTCTGCCTTCGCCCCTTTTCGGCCCTGCCAAGTGCCAGGCGGCCCCCGGATGTCACCGCACGGCAACCAAGTCGACGTCCCGGCATTTGCTGCGTTGTTCAGTATAAATTTCGCGACGCCTGAAGACAACACACCAACAAAAATAGCGGCCAGAGTGCGCTCACGGCACGTGGTGAGGAGAAGCACATCGCGAAGGAGACGCAGTGGGAGCACTAGCGGCAAACCGGAACCGGAAGTCAGGTCACGTCGCGCGTCTCGGCGGGCCGAATCACCCCGGGCCCGCCGCAAAGAGTTTGGATAAACAAGGCGTCGGTCGCCTTTCAGCAACGCCCACAACGTCGAGAGAAAGCCTCAGCTATGAATAATGATAGCCACTCGGTTGCTGTCACTATGCTGATATCAGCAGCGACTAAGTTTGAACGAATGGAGGAAACGGCTCAAGACGTCGGCTGGCGAAGGACGAAGTAAAAAGAGCATAGTCAATCGGTTTTAGGTCTTATTATGAAGTAGGTGTTGATGCGCGGCGCGCGACGCGCTGGGGGAGAGCGGGGAAGCTGCGATCGCTGGCGCTTCGCAAATATTGGCGCTACCGCGGAATGCCACAGGGGTCTCCCTTGGCCCGTTTGCTATGCGCCGCGATGACTCCCATCGGGCTCGGCGCCGATGCCGCCGTCGTCGTCCTCTGGCCAAACCTCAGCGCGCGATGTAGCATATAGCAGGTGTTGCATATTTATACGGCCGTCTACTATACGATCGCGTCTTTCGCCAAAATGCTCAGTTTGTTTTGGGCCTTTATGCACCTCGTGTTGTCCTTTAGCGCGACGGGATTAGTTTTGTCGGTGCTAAATAAGATTCCCTGTAATCTCGGCCACAGTGGCAAGCGATGAAAGCCGCGAGGTAGGCCTCATCGGTCCCCTTCATCGTGAGTGAACCAGCATCGCAATGAGACCGGCGTCGGCGACGTGCCAATGCGGACTCCGTCTCGAACGACCTCGTTCCTGTTCTTGCGACGGCAGCATCGCTTACCGGTGCGCTACGAGATATGGTTGCCTTTAACACGTAAGCGAATAGGCAACTAAAGTGAAGAAATTAAGTAAGTAAACTAAATTAGGTAAAGTAAGCAAACAAGTAAATAAAAGCAACTAAGGTCGTTAGTAAAGTCACTAAGCAAGTGAGTGAGTGAATGAGTGCGTGAGTGAGTGAAATATTTTAATGGATACAATAAATAAACTTCGCAATTAGCTTGTCCCACTACTCCGGTGCTGACATGGAAAGTGAAGCGCACACGCAAACATTTCCAAAATTTTACAGTTGCACGAACGCCTCCACACCTTTTCTATACAGTCACCACACAGGGTACTTTAACTACGCGGACAATTCTTATACAAGCCAATGTTGCGAACCAAGGACACGAAGAACCAAGGACACGATGGTACCCGCAGTCTGTCACGGTACAAAAACGATTTATAACATTTTAATGTACGTCTAAATGAAGAGAAATCGGTGCCGTGAATGAGGGAAACCGCGCAGCAGACGTTCAAAGAACACGCTAACGCTGCAGGTGAACCACAAGGAGGAGATACCTCGTGTATTTTGGAAAGATGGTCTTCTGTGTGGGCGAGGGGAGGCGCGTGTGATTTGCACAGTCCCCACCACTCTCGCGTTTGTTACAGTGGCTACTACGTGTTTCCGAAGCATGCAATCGTTTCGAACGCCCTTTTGAACAACAGAAATGCCATCACATCTTTTAAATATATCTTAATATATATTCAGCAAAAGCTGCCCTTACCTGCAGCCTGCAACATCTAAGGGGAATGGGCATGCCACCGCAAAATAGCGCGTTAAACAAAAATCGAGGCTGCCTTAAACAACCTAGAGTGAGAATAGCCGGTCTTTTCGTAATCTGCACTCCGTCATGCGGCTTACGAAAGCTCTGCGTATTATTACTACTTTGTCACACAGTTCCTACGCAAAAAAAGAGCCCATATCACCCCCCCCCCCCCTCGATCCCTACCTCATTCACCCAATAGCATCCCCCTAACGTCACTTCAAACTAGGTTAAAAAAAAGGTAATAAAAGTTGCTAGACAGAACGAATAAAAAACATATCTCCCTCACTCGACCGGCGACAACGCTGCCGCTGCGGTGACGGTGAAGGCGGGAACGGCAGCTGTTCGGGCGATAAAACCTCGCCATTTTCTTTCGCCCTCTGGAGACCCGACCAGCGCGCCCTCAAACTCTAGCAGCGTCGCCGCTGTCGCGCTATCGGACCGCCGCATCTTTTTCTCGTAAAATGGGTTCTCGAGTCCATAAATCAGAGTCGGAAGCACCTGCCTCGTTCGGCCGCGGTTGTGTCTGCGGTCGACCGAGTCCACTCCGCAAGAAGCCGCGCGCCCCGTAGCGCGCAGCAAAGGTCACGGGTGGCGCTAGCCGGGCGGGGCGCGCGGACCAGCGCTCGGCGACGCCAGCGATAAGGGGACGGCACTTAGGGCTGCGCGGGGGATTCAATTTGCCGAGCGAACGGCGCGAGGTATTCCGAAGACACGGCGTGCGTGGAATGGGGATTCCCGCGTGAGAGATGGTAAATTAATGCGCCCATTAACGCTGATGGGACCGCAACCACGGAGGTCGACTCTTTACGGTGACCTTTTTTTTTTCTTTAGCGGGGCCCGAGTGGCTGCGCATCTATCAGCAGCAGGCTGTAACGTGTGAAACCACTTACGATTTGTAGAGAAAGCAATACTACGAATCGACGACAATATATCCGCCGAGATTTATACCAGAGGTCGCAGAAGATCCGTGTCCAGTTATGCTAAAAGGCGCTCCAAAGCGGACGCGTGTTTCTTCTTTTTTCTCTCTCAGAGCGAGATTCCTAAACTATGAGACAAATGCGCATGCGCGGAATGTGGTCAAGCGACAACGGTTTTTCACTGTTGTAGATAACGCTGCGAAGCTGGCTTTTGTGTGCGGCAGACTGCGAGGCAAGAACCCCGTGAACTTCTTGCGCAAATGTCACAGTGCAGGAGGTTTCCATCCCACATATCTCGGACGAGGCCGCGGTCTTAGCGGCGTGAACGAACTGGCTTCGAGAAATACAGTGGCGACCATCGTCAAAATGGCTGAGCGAACTTCATTCGAAATTGGTACAACCTGCAGCGGTGGGAGCCTAGCTATCAAACGTGAGCTCGCGTCAATAATCCACAAGAACTATCGCTGATTACAGCTCGTAAAAAGCAACCGCATCAGCGTACGCAAGTTATCTATGTGTACGCGTCAGCCTCGCGAAACGCGTTTCTGATTTCCGTGTGACGACGTTAATGACACTAACGGGGGGCGGGAGAGGAAATATAGGGCGATTCTCGTTGGCACGTAAAAGTAGCAGTAAACAACA
>NW_027526445.1:161594555-161595239 GCF_048455015.1 Haemaphysalis longicornis
TAGTGCGTGGGGCACTGATGTCAACGCCTGGCATGTGCCCGTGATGCCTTAAGCATAGAACAGATCCACCATAGCCACAGAGAACGGTGATTCTGGGGAAGCAGAACTGGACATGAAGTGCCATCAGTGTACCTCTCTAAGTTATTCACGGCGTGTATCGTGAAGGAAAGCGCTTCTGCGTGAGAACTAGGGGCAGTTTTTGCACCTGTTAAACACGGTTAAGCACGGTTGAGCACGGCCATTCCCCATGCCGGAAGGAGAAGACTCGAGAAGAGCCCGAGGATTGGGGCCGGAGAGATAGGATACGCAATTGCAAGGCAGGGTGGCAGATGTATATCATTTTTCGACGACATTTGCAGCGGCGCCAGCTGCTACTATGGCATTTTTTGCTAATTTTCGTTTTGGGGTCTATCCTCCTAGTCGGCAGGTAACTGCAGATTTACCGCTGCGCTCGGTGCACCCATTTTATGATATCACTTATTTAGCTAGGCCATATTCGTCCTTCTAAAACTCTAATTTAATGCCTTATTTGTAAAATTGCGGCTATTGTGTGCTTAGCTGCGCTTGAATAACAGAAATAAACGTTTTGACGTTTGATCAGCTCTTCTCGCTTTGCTTCCTATATATCGTCCTATTGGCGCCTCGCTGACATACGTTATATGTTTTGAAAGCAATGGGATAATA
>NW_027526445.1:161595262-161666878 GCF_048455015.1 Haemaphysalis longicornis
CAGAAGATAACAGCACTTAAACATATTTGCGTTTACTTTGACCACGCAATGCCTGCCATCTGCAGTTGTTGTTTTTGTTCTCGTTGTTGTTGTTGTTGATGATGATGATGATGATGATGATGACGTCAAAGTAACAGTAACCAAGAGAAGATGACAGCACTTAATCACACATTTTGGCGCTTGCTTTGAGCGCAGAATGTCTGCCCTTTGCGTGACAGCCCTTTTTTTTTCATTTCTCCAGAAGAGAGAGCAGAGTTACCAAGCACTTTTTCATTTGCAGCACACATCTCAACCACAATAAAGTGTAAGTAGGGGCACATTCTTTTCAAAGTGCTGCATAAATATCATAACACTTCATCATCAACCTCATCGGCATCATCGTCGTCGTAGTCGTCGTCCACATCGGCATTAATTTTGACTTAAAGACCCTTCCAACCAAATTGCATTACGAAAGTGGAGAGGGGTGCAACTTCTATGTGGTCCCAAAAACTGCAGAAAGAATAAGCAACCACGATTACGTACTGAAACCACCAGCAATGTTCTTGCTTGGCGCCGGGCATGAATCGCATACTGTTATGAAACTGGAAGGATGAAATTTAGAGATAAGGAGAAAAGCAGAAGGCAAGAAAGTAAGGAAATTACGCAAAAGAGAACAACAACGGAAAGAATGGAAGTAAAAAACGAGGAAATAAGAATGCAAATAACAAAAAAAGAGAGGAAATGTGGAACGACAGAAAAATCAAGAAGGAGAGAAGGAGACACCCAGACAGGAGTAGTAGGACTTAAACGCAAATAATAATGGTCGGAATAAACGAACAAACGAAGAAGCAAACACCCAGCGAAACGAAGGTGGAAAGAAATGAAGATGATTGATGCCCAATATAGGACCCATTGTCAGCGTGAGACCGGGCTGCAAAAAGTAAGGAGATCTGCCAGCTACCAGACAGAGGCTCCAACCAAGTGCGCACTCAGTGAACAAAGAAAAGGTGAAAGGTGACTTCTGAACGTTCACTAACCGCAGTTAAGTACAATACAGGCGTATACCCACCAGTGCCTCTATACCCAAGGAAACGTGAAAGGACAGTGCCTAGAAAAGGTAAACAAAGTTACAGTAATCTCGCGAACAACGGGCGCGAGGCGAGACAAACAGGAAACAAAGCGTCCCGAGCACGGAATACCAAACGTAAGGTTCGAACTTCTCCACTTGCTCGCGTCGTAGCGCGGTGGCCTGTGTGTACAGATCCGTCGAGATAAGCGTCGGCGCAGAGGCGGATCACGTTCGGCGACATTCGGCTCCTCTCGGCTCGGTTGCGCTGCCAGTGTCCAGGGAAATAAGGCTGGAAAGCGCCGCATTAGGCGCGCTCTTCTGGCTCAAGCCTTCACGACTTCGGAATCCCGATTTGTTTTCTCCAGCAAATGGCTGTGAAAGCAGCAGTCCTTATACCATGCGTCGCTTCACAGATGCGTAGAAGTCATTGGGAGTCTCTTATGAAGCAGGCTAAGCGGGGAACAAGAAAGAAAGAAAGAAAGAAAGAAAGAAATAAAGAAAGAAAGAAAGAAAGAAAGAAAGAAAGAAAGAAAGAAAGAAAGGGAGTACACTGATTTTTGAGCTTTTAGCTGGCTGGTTGAGGACAAGCACGGATGTGAGCAAATAATCGCTACGGGATGAGGAGTTGGTATGATGTTTATAAGGTAGAAAACAACCGGAGATACAGTAATGGAATGCCGGAATATCCATCCGGCTCGAAATGGGGATGACTTCCATCTTTCTGGAGCAGTGGATATTACTGTCGGAGGATGCCGTAACTGGTCTGCAATGGATATTAGCAAATAGTGACTACAGGACTGGCGGATAAAAGGCGGAAAGGGGGCCTAATCTAGGACGACGCAAAGCACTGTTAGCTTCAGGGCGTAATCTAAAACGAAATACGGACGGGAGCCTAAAGGGGAAGCCAAATTTATTCCTCGTCTTCGTCGTGATCCTCATCAATAAGTACATTGAGTTCTCATTTTTTTCTCCACTTTTGTTCGAACATATCGAAACCTGTCTCAACTCGAAAAAATGATGAACTACTTCACCCACGAACTACGGGAAGGAACTTTTAAATTCGGCCACGGTTCGGTCAACCCGCCCAGAGACGGCGGAAGAAGCGGCCATAGCCCTAGTGCTAATACTCGACCTCACTCAAAGCACGATCATTTCTGATTCTAAAACTAAACTTCAAAATTTCTCCACCGGACGCATCTCACAGCCGGCACTCAAAATTTTGACAGGAAACCCTGCCCGACACCCAACACAACTAGTTCTTCTGGACGCCGGCGCCATCCGGCCTCGAAGGGAACGAGGCGGGCCACGAACACGTACGCCCGAGGACTCACGATCCGGGCTAAGCCAAATCTTTATCCCTACCACGGGTCGCGATACGTGTTAGATCGCCTGGTCTCTTTTCACGACATAACTATGCACTACCGCATCTCCCGCTTAACCTATCCTCCGGCGGACAAAACTTTAAACAATTCTAAGGCTCACACGTGGTGACTTCTTTAGACAGGCACCTTTCCAAATCCCGCCGTCTTGACGCACATCCGCCAAGCTCTGTACCCCACTTGGGCTCGCTGCTTATGTGGCTGTCATGCCACACAATCCCACATTATCTGGGCTTGCCCAAAAAACCGCTTTCCCGAAATACCCTCCGAGGAACGGTGGGAGGCCGCGCTCCGCAGCTGGGACCCGGACCTACAGGCCCGCTAGGTCGCCAGGGCTGCCGAGGTCGCTGGTCAGTTCACGCTGACAGCCATCAACGCGACCTAACCACCAGCATCGCTTTCAAGATGCATCATCACTGATATTCCTCGAAATAAAGTTTATTCTGTCTTTCTCTCTCTCATTTCTGTGTTTCAACGAGCCCATCATTCCAATACATCTATATATTTTCCTGCAAGCAGGCCCTCTCTTTCCTGTAAGAATACTCATACCACGTTTTCTTTTTCTTTTTCCTCTAATGCTGCGAACTTGCGCTAATCGGTTTTGTGGCTTCACCAACAATATATAGCTTTCGCGATGCAATGTATTCTCTGTGCAGTGCTAAAGCTTGTCCACTTTGAAACATTAGCTTAACAATAACAATGGGCCTAAATATTGCATCCGAATGATATAACAACAAAGCACACAACAAACTTCGTCATAGAATCACGCCCGACAGCTTTTGCGCACGACGTAACCACGCCGCGGAGCCGTGCGGGAACAAAAAAAAATAATCAGGCAATCTGTTTGAGCCAAATACGTACGCCCGATCTCTCCGCATTCTTTTCACTGTGTTCTTTTTTCCTTCAAAAGTAATCACACGCAGGCGCAGGAAGCGAAATAAAGCATGGACTGAAAAAAATATTTCGGGAGCGAAGAATCACACCCCAAAGTAAGGGCTGCGGTAGTGGAGGGCGCGTTACAAAGAAGCGGAAGGGAAGTGAAAGAGGGGGAGGGGGGGTGTTCAGGCGTCGTCACAGAGTGAGACGAAAACAAAGAGGGGGTCGGAACGACGATTTTACTCCCATAAAAATGACGGAAGGCCGACGCGAATGGCCCGTGCTAAGGCACGCCGCGACGCTGCGCCGGCCTTTAGCTCCTTAAACGCGGGTGCTTCGATCGCCATAACCCCCCCCCCCTTTCCCCGCGGTTATTATTGTACGCACACATGGGCACACGACGACCATCTCCGTAGCATCAGCCGCCCCACCCTCCCCAGCCTCTTCCATCCATAACTATGCAAATGAGGCTCCGGATAACACGTCGGGGCTGGAAACCACACCGCCGCCTTGTCGGGGGAAAAAGAACGGGATGGGGGGAGGCTTACCGCAGCGCAAGGAAAACGCCATGTCGCGGGATTTATGGACATCACAGAGGGCGAATTTTATTGTCTCTCTATCGAAGCAAACTGCCGCGTCTAAAAAGATGGAAACGAAAAAGGAAGAGCGAGAGTCATTTTCCTTCATTTAATCGTCGCGCGAAGGCGACGGGCAAAGCCGCAATGTCAAAAGGAGGAGGGGGAGGCTTTTTTAAAGCCCCGCTGTCCGTAGTTTCGACGACAAATTTTCATCTGCTCCGCATTAAGGGGGAAAGCGTGGCGGCGGCCGCCTTATATTTAGGAGAACATATTTGAACTCTCCAGCGACACCGTCAGTAAAATAAACGCTCGAAAAAAAAATGTGTGCAATTTTAGGTAATCGCTCCGCGCAGCCGTTGTTATGGGTTCAACGTGCAGTTACTTGTAAGGTTGCGGGTTTAGTACACGCGACACCAAAAGCTACATTTCCGAAGACGGCAAAATACTAGGACCACAGTGCGTGCGACATCTCGGCCCCTCTAGGGAAGCTTAGGTAGACCAACATATAACTTTGCCTTTCGAGACGGATTAACAATATTTAAAACAAAACATTGTTTAAAACAAATTATCTTTATTCGAATTTTCGCTTTAAATTATTTTTACCGTCATCCGCAGTACGTGGAAAGCTAGCAAAACCCCCTTTAAGCGAATTATCGTTCATATCGAAGGCAGGTTCCTGTAGCGAGTACGTCATACAGAGAGCATTTACTGTGTGCGGGCATTTAAAGCTTCGAAAACCGAAATATAGATGTCGCTGGGCCACTTGTTCAAAGAACCGCTGCTTCAGACGTAAACAATAAAAGTATATATAAAGTATGCATTCGATGGGACGGCCTTTTAGCGAATACGGCCTCGAATTCTCCCTCAAGACAAAATGAAGCTTACATTGTGACAAGAAAAGCAACAGTAGGCTCGCGACGTTAAATCATAATAAAATCGAGCGCACATTTCAGAGTGCAGTGGGCGTAGATTGGCTGATGATGATGATGATGATGATGATGATGATGATGATGACGACGTGCTTTGAGTGCGAAAACTTATCCCTCCTTATCAACTGCTTCTTTACTGCTACTACATCGCGTTTGCGACACTTTCGCTTTTGTCTCTTCGTTCTTTGGCGCTAATTATTTCGACAGGAAGACTCGCGACAGTTATCCTCACAGCTTACTGAGAATCACTTCCGGCCGTGGCTGTGGTGCACCCGTTCTACTCAGGTGCCATCACGTTTACCTGTCACGCAATAAGACGTCAACTCCGCATCCACTAGGCTAACGTTTGACCCACCGATAGCAACATTCTGATGTAGCCTGATGGTAACGCCCTCAGCTCCGTCTGTGAAAACCCGGGCTCAACGCCCGCACCAACTCAATGGTATTGTTTTTACTATTTACAGCAGCGGCGATCTTCTGTACCGGACGACAACAACGCTTAAAGGGTTCGTGAATAGAAAATACAACTTTGTTTAACTTTAAAGAGTTAGGCTTCAGTACCTCATTCAGCTCCATTCCGGCCACGAAAGAAGTTTTCAACCGATAAAAACACAAGAAATGCTTAAGAACTTTCAAATTTCGCGCCACAGTGACGTGTTATTGGCGCGAGTGACGTCATATGGGCCAGCACTAAAAACATAATTTTCAGTGGGTTAGGTGCACGTTAGCATTCGAGTGATTCGATCAAACGGAACCAGTGGCCCCACTACAATCGTCCAGTCATGTGTCCTGGCGATTGATTAGTTCGGCCCCCGTGAATCACCCAAAACAAGATTCTGTGACGTCATAGAAAAATTGCTGGAAACTGGCTAGCGAGTGGCCACAGCTCCACGCGTTTTCTTTAATATCTCCGCTATTTTTTGGAAGTTTGCGATGAAATAGGTATGATTTTTATCAGAACAAAGCAGCCTTTCTAATAAACAAACTTGTATTTTGTCTTCATGGCTCCTTTAAGGCTTTCGCTTTAAAACCAGTCTGGCAAAAACAATCCCTACCCCGAAAGAGACGAAATAACATGTGCAGCTTTCCCGCTTATGGCAGTCCTTTCAACAGTGATCACGCTGTAGTTATTCAGCGAAATGTCAAATATTTTTGCGCAGCTAGTATTGGGGGTGAAAACATGCGTTGTGCGCAGTTTGAAGTCTAGCACGTTGCTCGACTAAGCTCCAGAGCCATGGAAACTGTACCATACTAATGCATGGAGAGTAAGATTTGACAGCGAATTACACAAAAAATATTCAAAATCCTGAAAAGGTATTTTACAGTTTTCATCTGCACGTTCACTTCTTGCTTTATGCCAAATATCACTTTCCTGAAGTGGTTTTGCTAAGTTGTTGAGAGGTCGGAATTTTGAGCGAGAAAGGCGGTGGTGAATATGGGGACGGCGAACTAGAATCTGTTCCGGTTGAATGAAGCACAAATATACCTCCGTACGGCCATCACTCACGTTGACCTACTTTACAAAATATTATTAAGAACTAACATTTACTGCGGCCCAATCGCTGTATAACATCCAACATTACCCAGTTTTGCGCCAACATCCCTAATCCACCCTTACGACTTGGTCTTACATGCCAGCGCACAACTGCCCTCCACTGCGCTAAACACTAATCCATTTTTTACTACACCTCTCAACTTTTCCGCAGACACGCCGGTGTGCATATTTCCAGCACAAGTTACGCTGCTCAATCACGAAAAAAGTATAAGAAAAAAGAAAGTAGAGCGACTTCATCCACTGCGGTCGCACGGTCATGAAGAGCGCGACGACCACCCGGGGGATCTCTGAAGGTAACCCCCCACCCCCCTGTTTTTTTTTCTTGAGCCGGTCACTACGGGGCGCACCACTCGGTAGAACTGCACGGCGGGCGAAAAAAAAAAAACAGTCCGTGGTTGCATTGCGCAAGAAAGGCGAGACTGTTTTTACGACCTGGCCTCTTCTGCGTCCCCCCTGGGGCAAGGAACGGTCACAGCCGCGTGTACGCGCCTTGGCGAAAGCGCGACGCTGCCAGCCGGACACTCGAAGGCTGTTTTATGTCCCGCGTGGGACAAGAGGGCGAGGCTTAACACTTTATGAAACGCTTCCCGCCTTGCAACTCCGCCCACCACCAATGTGGCGCCGATCCACTACTGCCCGTACAGTGTAAGAACTTATATGGACTGCGGCCGAAGAAGCTTCCAGACTACTCTGGGCCGGGAGACACTTATAGGACGTCCTGTGGTTCGCCAACGGTCGTAAACGGAGATTCGTTTTAAGCTCCCCCTTATGTTCGCTGTTCTTTTCCCGCGTCCGTATCAACGTGAGTGTCGAGCCTCAGTGTGTATGTGTGTGTGTCTCGCTCTCTCTCTCTCTCTCTCTCTCTCTCTCTCTCTCTATATATATATATATATATATATATATATATATATATATATATATATATATATATATATATATATATATATATATATATATATATATATATATATATATATATATATATATATATATATATATATATATACTGGCCAGCCATAAAGTGGCTCATGAAATTCGAAGCTATTATTTGTCACCGCTTATCACCCATTGCACCACTTCTGTGCAGACCCTTACGCGAACCGAAAACTGAACTCCACAAGAGAAGCATAAAGTAAACGAATTTCACTTTAACGGAGCTAACTAAGTCTACACTCGGTACGAAGAGGCGAATGCAAAAGCACTCTACTTGAGCGTTTGTCGAGTCATTTAAGCCACTTCAGGTAGGACAGGCGGGCTGCCCTACGCTCATCTTACTTCAGAAGTTAGTTAATGGGACAAAGAACTGCGAAAACAAGTTGGCCCTAAGCGCAGTGCCGTCAATACGAATATGCAAATCCCCCGCGCAGCACTTGCTTACAAACGCAGAAAATACCAAAAGCTTTAAAAGGCTTAACGCCGTCCCACAGCTTCGCAATCCTAAGTGTAATAACGGGATCGGTGGAGCTCGCCTAGGAGCAAATCAGAGTTACTTAAGATACATAGATGCACGAACTTCTGCTGAGGACACGTTTGAATATTTTAGGCATGAATTTCGGCCGTTTGACGCTACTAAGCAGATTCTTTCACTGCTAATGTTTATCGCAGTTTCTATTGCGGCAAATGTCCTGCATTGTCGTACAAGTACCGTCTGGTGAATCATGTGTGGAAATGCAAAAGTTGTTGCTCCTTACTGTGTGTCCATGTGTGTGACTCTGTCGGCGTCTATATCCGACAAACAGTGTTAAAACTCTAAGGTGAGTGGAGGATTGGCTTACGAGGTATGTGCAGCCTTCAACCGCTATGCTACGAATTCTTCCACGCCCTTTTGTGTAGGTGGTCGTATCTCCTATGTTTGAATGGGTTTTAACAGCGGCGCTGTTCAGCAAATCATATTTTCTTCCCTGTCCGCAGTTAAAAATAGCCGGAAACTGTCGAGCACACGTGACGGCGGGGCTAAAGGGGTTTGGCCAAACCCACAATCTTGGCCAAACCCACTAAGGGAGATTGGCCAAGATTGGCCCAAAAAAATTGGCTCCAGTCCACGCTGTGAAGGTGGTTGGAAAGCAAAGCTTTAAACGACACCAATAACAATTGCCCATGCGACAATTCACACACGCGGCTCTACCAAGAGTGAAACCAGAGATTCTGCCAGCCGTTACCTGGAATTCGCGGGGGCGGCGTCCCGAACGCAGCGGCAGCGTCGGCCCCGGCCGGGCTAGAGCGGCGGGCGCCGCCGCTGTAGCCCGACCGTGAGTCGGGAGAAAAAAGACGGAGAGGAGCGTCTTTCGAAGGGTGAGACAGCGGAACCTAGCCATCCTGATGTGCTAGCTTGGGGCTACTCCACAGCGCGACACAAGCGCAGACACCGAAGCAATTCGGCATGTGAGCTCAGTGATACCCATTTATACCGATTTAAACTAGTTAGTTTAGTAAGTTTGAGAATTGCGAGAAAGCTGAGGGAACTTTTATAATCACTATTTATCAGAACCAGTTGCTACTTTCGCCTTTTCTAATGTCTCTTAAAACGCAACCGAATTGGTATTCACCAACTTAGAAAACGAAGTCCCATTCGTGGCAAGCAGTGCGCAAAAGGTAGCATTTCTCTAGCGGCTAGATGTCTCCATGCGATTTCTAGATTTTGTTTTCCCGCCCTGCAAACAAATCCTTAACGTATGTTTGCCGTACGACCACTTAATTCCGTCGGGTGCGGGTTACCCTGGAGGTGCTGTCGAACAAGTTAATCAAGCCGTGCGAAGGCAGCGCGCAATGGACGCGAAGCTGCGCCAAAACAGGCCCAAAACAACCGTCGCTAAAGCAGACGACAATTCCGCACCGCCAACTCCGTCGCCGGGGAGCACGCACTTCCGCGCGGGGAACGCTGGGTGAATAGGCCGCTCAATCTCTAGTGTGCTCCGTGAGTTAAACCCTCCGCCCCCCCCCCCCCCTCCCCCTCCTCCCGCCACCGCCTCCGCTGCGTTGGGAGTTCGTTGTCCCGCGCGCTACGAAAGAACCGTTGGCTGGTAGAGCTAGAAAGCTTTGCTTTAAAAAAACTGCAGCGTTCGCCGTAATCGTGGAAACACTGTCTCGGAACGGGGAAGACACGTCATAGCGTACGCCCCTCCGAGGTGACGTCCAATGATTATCACTTCCAAAAAAACGAAGAAAGATAACACTTATGGCAACAATGATTGAGTATAGGACGTTGTGGGAGCGAAGACGCAAAAGGGCTGAAATCGTGGACTTAAACCGCCGTAATGCTCGCGAAGGCTGCGTACAGCTTCGCTACCTTCAAGTATTACGCGTTAGTGTGAGCTTCCTACATTTTTTAGGCGGTTCCTCTTCAGAACGTGTTTCATGCTCTTATGCGTCACAAGAAAATGGAGAGAAGACAAGAGAGAGAGAGAGACGGCCAGTTTGACTACTTATATCTAAACAAACACGCATAGCTTTCCGCAGAACAAGAGCCGGGAAAGCGCTGAAATAAGTGATCTATCACTTAAACGACAATTACCTAAGATTTTGCTGTACTTGAAACTGTTCTGGGAGACACGAGAAGCCAGCTATATTGGAATGAAAGCAATATCACTCCGACTAACCTAAAACTAAGCAAACCTTTAAACACACTTCCGAAACATAACATACATGCTTATCGAAAGTTTGCGTTAAACGACCTTCCCATTTCGTGCTTGTTATTTATTTATACACGAAAAGGAGGTTCGGTCGTATAGTTTTTTCGAATACACCAAAATTCCACCGCTGGAGTCCAAATTCCTGAAGGAGTCCATACCGTATTTATTCGATTATAGGGCGGTCACGATTACAACGTTAGGGTGCAGTTTGGAGAGTAAAGAAAATCACCATATATATATGAGACTTCGGATTCTGGAAAAAACTTCGCCTTACATTCGAATAAATACGGTAGTTCTCACACTCTCTCTGTCCCGTCTGACGCACTGTTGCTTTCATCCCAAGGCATGCACGTCCCTATCATTCGCCGACTTTTTTGAAGACAAAATACAAGTTAAGTTAATTAAAAATGCCGTTTTGTCCCGCTAACAATAACAATCTTATCGCGAACTTCAAACAAACATTAAAAATATAATGAAAACAAATTCAACAATGGCGGCTACCAAGCCTGTTTTCCGTGATTTCTCTATGATGTCATGGAAACCTGTTTGTGCAATTGGCTACCGCCGCCCTATTCCACCGCCAAAAACAACACTGGCAGATTGTAGTGGGGTGTCTACTTCTTTCTGATCGTATAGCTTGAATGCTAACGCGCGGTTAACACACCGATAAAAATGCTTTTAGTACCGGCCCATAACACGTCACTCCGGCCCATAATACGCCACTATGGCGCGAAATTTAATTTTTTTTTTTCAATATTTCTTGCATTTTTGCGTCTCCGTGGCTCGAATGGAGCTAAGTGAGCTACTAAAGGCTAGTTTTTTTCAAAAAGAAAGCAGTTGTTTCTGTCTTCATAACCCCTTTAACGGCACGAACTGGTCCCTCGAGCGTACTGTGGTCGAGCTGAACCGAGGAATTGCCTCAGAGCAGTGGTCATCAACCATGCCTGTACCGGGACCCCTTCCGAGCTTCCAAGAGTGATGGGGCACCTCACGATGATTTATGTTGAACCGCGCCATGATGCCAAACAGTTCGCACTTACAGCTAAAGTGACACACATACCTATTCGTTGCCCGACCTTGGTGTCTCACTTTTATGCCGAGGGATGTCATATTGTCTTGTCGAATAATTTTCTCTTGCAGCTCAAAACTACCCAACAACCTGTATACTGCACTTAGTCTTTCCGGCTTTTTCGCAGAGCTGGCATGCTGTGCAAACAAGCCAACAATAAAGGTGGCGCCTCTAGGAGAAATTAAACGTACAAGTCGGGAAAGCGAAGCCAGCTTTTTCCATTGCCAGTAAGTGAGAGGTTTGCCAAACAGGAGAAAAGAAGAAGGTAGAGGAAGAGAGAGAGAGTTTGGGGGAGGGGGCTTCGCGGACCCATAAAACGCTCTCGGGGACCCCCTGGGGTCTGCGGACCCCCTTTTGAGAACCGCGGTCATATACTGAAGCGTTACTTTTCTTTTCTTACATGCATTCATTTTTGTATACATACTCCGCATAGCCCTCCGCTATCTCTACGTATTGCCTGAAGTTTCTTTTATCGCGCAAGTGGATCAAAGGAACACCGTATACACTACAGGCGAATGCGCCGCCAAAGAGACCCCGACGGTGCTGGCAAATTTGGGCGGCCGTAGCTCTCGGCATGAGCACCAGATGGCGCCACAACCTCAGCTGTTCTCGGAGGGCTCGGAGCTGTGCGGCTGGGTTGTGCCGTGAAGTACGCCTCTGTCCCCACGTTTGCCACGTTTGCCACGTTTATGCGTTTATAACCCAGCTGCGCTTTTCTTTTTGGGAAGCAGAAGCAGGACATACCCGATGCAATCGGTAACAGCATCGTCAGTATGAACCCTGCCCTCGACGCTTTCTCGCTGACTAAGGTGTTCTTAGCGCTTTGACATTAAAATCGCGTTGCAATTGCATAAGTGCGATACAGCAACAACACAGGCCCCTTTTATACGGGAACCATAGGCCTTCGAACTTATAATGCAAGTTTCCATAAGCGCATTGTCGTTTTTATATACCAAGTAATCGATTCACTGAAAGCCGTTCAAGAAACATTTCACAGGCAAGGTTTTCGCTTTTGATGATAACATTCAATCTGTACATAAAACAGGTTTTCTTTTTGACCCCATTTAAGTATATTTTGCTTCAATAATTTTAGTTTCTTTTTTTTTCTGCGTATGGCTTTTCTGTCGGAAAATTTATCTGCCGTAGAAGTCGACCAGTATTTTCTTCACACACCTGAGTAGCGAAAGCGCCGCTAACATACCGACGGAACTCCATTGTTCAAGAAGAAACCACAATAGCAATCGCGACCTCGGCCTGAATTTCGAAACGACAAAAAGCTGCCGCCGTAACTTTGCAGCGGGTGGAGCACGGCGTCTAAATAGCGAGAGCGAGCGAGAGAGCGAGAGCGAGCGAGAGAGAGGGAGTGCGTGTGCGCGTGTCTGATTGTATGTGCCTAAGCGTGTGTGTTTGGGTGTGCGTGCACGCGTGTGCGTGTGCGTGTGTAAACTACATTGGTAAGGACAAATATTTTCCACTTGAAAATCATTACATGCTTTGCAGCTCAATCTTTAAAGCGGCGATAGGTGTTGGCATCTGTGCTGCTTTGTGAAGTGTTTGACTTGTATTGCAAGCCTATTTATGTATTAATATATTTGCCTATTACATTTAGCATGATTACTGTCGCAGAGACAGTTTGCGTTGCATGCTTACGCAAAGGAGAATCCGGACTGCCCTTTTAAAATTAGCACAGGGCGGGATGGGAGAGGAGGGTACTTGCTGGATGCCCTGGGGCGTCGGTTTATGGGCGTTGCCCTTGGTGGTGCTCCTTTCAAAAGCACCCCATGGATCCACCAGTGTCGCAGTCCGATTAGTATCAACGGAATTGATTTTTCCCGCGGCGTAACTACAACTTCTGCTTTTTCACACATGTGAAAACGACGCCCGCTTCCTTGCAGTCAACTGAATGTTATGAGATCAATAGAACGTAACTGTGCGGAAAACGCGTCGTGGTTATCACTCTAGACCGAAAGGCGTTCCCTCTCCGTAAATGTTTAGCACACTAAAATGTGCATATTTTTGTGAACGAGGAACGAAGGAAGCCCCGGCCTTCCACGTAGTTATTCCAACGATGGAGGAGGGCATATATTTTTTACGGCTGCAGCAGGACACGGGATACAGGCTGCCCACTATTCTGTTTAGCCTTACGCAGGATGCTTCACAGCAAGGGGTTTCATACCGAAGGAAGCCAACTTCACTAAGGGGATAGCCAGCCGTAGTGGAGGGTCGTCTGGGTGATTTTCCCGAACAGTAATCAAGGGGAACCTCCTAGAATGTACGCAAGAACGGCTTTAGGATGTTGAATCACCTCCAACCCACCACGCACCCTCGCGAAACGTCCAGAAGCACATGTATACATATATTTAAAAAATAAGCACATTTCTGTTAAGCATCGCACTAACGCACCCTGATAACGCCTCAATAACGCCTCAGCATCCTGGCCCGGCAGCTCTAAGCTTTGATTTTGACTGAAAAAAAAATTGTATTTCACTTTAAGGCATGCGTTGAGAAATAAACCATATTCTAACGGTTTCATGTCTCGCCTCGACAACTGCCTGGACAGCTAATTAGCCTCAAAACTCATAGTCTACATAAGAAAATTAGTCGATCAAATCAAATCAAATAACTGGAGTGGAAAGCGCTTATCTTTAGAAAAGTAACAACAACGACAAGGAAGATAACAACACGGGACGTGCGCTTCGTTCGGTGTTGTCTTTCTTGTCCTTGTTACCATTCAAAGGATATGATGGAGGTGAAAAGCAAAAACGCCCGTGTGTACGAGATTTCGGCGCACGTTAAAGATCCCCAGGCGGTCAAAGTTAATCCGGAACCATCCACTACAGCGCGCCTAATCGCCTGCGTTGCGTCGGCGCGTTAAACCGTACAATCAATCAATTAATCAATCAATCAATCAATCGATCAATCAATCAATCAATCAATCAATCAAAGTATAAGCGCTTTCCACCCCAGCTATGCAGCATACCCCCTACAGATGACCTGTTAAAAGATTAAATGAAATCAAATTAAATAAAACCAAGCACACACCCTACACAACAATTTCGCTTCCTAAAGGAACACTCTCGCTTGAATTTTATCTTGCGCTGCTTTCACGTTTCCTTCCTTTCTGCATACAATGCCCTCATCAATTGCCCGCCGTGTACGCTCATCCGCTGCAGATTACGTGACACATCGGTGTGTGGAAACTATCGTTACACTTGAAATATTATCACAGGCGGTAATACCACCCATCCTCTTCCCCGCTGTCCACATCTCTCTAAGAACCAACGGACTCGCAGACGGAGGCGCTCATTAGCCGCAGCGCGCAGACACACTCTCCAGACGGTCACCAGCTTGCGGGGTGGCGGACGCTGCCAAGTGTTTCCGCGAAGAATCACCAGCACGGGAGAGAGAGGAGATCCCTGCGGCGCGCCCAATGGATAAGAGGTGCGCGGCCTTGGTGCAGCCAGCGCACGCAGCAGGCGCGCCAGCGGAGGGCAGCGCCATCGCTCACGGAGGCACACAAACCAGCGGCCAGCAGATGCGGCTCGAGGTTAGACGGACACCGCAATCGCGCTGCACAACGGAAATGGAGAAACGTCGTTGCGAAGTGCCTCTCTAAAATGCGCGGCCGTCGTCGGCCGGTTAGCGCTGGGGTTAACTTGCAACCGTCCAAACAAAAACCCCCGCGCGGGCCCCTCGCTCCTGAAGTGCTGCCTCCTTAGAAAGAAAGATGTCGGCTCTCATTGCCGTTCCTTTCAAATGAGCTGGAGGAGGCGACTCGGCGTGGGTAAAGTGAAATCCACCTTTTTATCTGTGCCCCCTCGCTCAGAGAGAGAGAGAGAGAATAAAGAAACCATGCACCCCTCTGTCTAACGACGACGATGGTAGAACGCGAAGCTTGCTCGTTATGGGTTCTTTGGTTGGCCAATCCCACACTGCGAGCATGTGCTACTCTGGAGGTAGCATACGCCCAACTTTTCTGGAATACGCACAGCAAGACCAGTTTGTGCACTCCGTAGGCCTAACGTTTGGGTTTGGGGTGCACGGCGCGAATCGGTACCCGCTGCTTTACGTTCAGTGACAACTTTTTCAGTGGGCGCCTGTTTGAGGTGTTAAACCTCAACATGTGGAGCTAGGCCTAACTAACGTCCTCAACCTCAAAATGGGACAGTCTTACGGTACGCACAGCAATGCGATTCTTCTCGTGACGGATTCTTTGGTTGTCGTCCGGGTTTTCCAAACCGCTTCGACCATGTCGAATTCGAGCAGTCAATAAAAAAGGCGGAATTCGAGCAGTCATATAGGCGCCCGCTTCATAACATTAGGGACCAAGGTTGATGATGATGATAATGATGTCCTCAAATATTTTGGCACGTACCCACAAGGGGGGATTGGCCAGAGCTAAACCGGTTAAATACATGGGGACTAATACTTATTTCCGGGAAGAGGCTGTAAAAGGAAACTTAGTTGTTAATGAAACCCGAATTACCCATTAATCAGCACCGTTTAGCAATTCAAACGACCTGAGGCAGAAAGAAAATTTTGAATGCAATTATATATATCCCTTTTTGCAAACCCCAGCTTTGATGCGCCAACAGATAATATAAGTGTTATCGATAAGGTCAACCCCATCCGCTCAATCGGGTCCTTCAAAAGCAGTTGTCTAGCTGTCGAGAAACGGCGACAGTCGAGAAAAAAATGTTCGACTGTTTCGGGGACCTGGCACCACACACATAGTTCTGTAGGTGAAAGTTCTGATCTGAACAGATAGAAATTAAGCCTTGGAACCCTGCAGCGCAGCTCGGTGAAGGTCACCTCGCATTGCCGAGAGCCACAAAAATGAACATTCCGCCCGAACTTTAAATGTTGGAACTCTGCATTCCGGCCACGGGAAACATTTTTTTCTTTCACTTCACCAGCGATCCTTCATCGTCGTCGTCAGAGAAAGTTGGCTTTCCTACAGGGCGTATTGGCGTACAACGCCATCAGTGAGGGCACTAAAGCTTCGCTTAAAAACGTTATTCGAGACAGCGGTGGTGTTTGAGCCGTCACTAGGTGGGGTGAGAGTGGCCTCAGTCCACATCAGGTACCCGATCAAAACTAAGGAAACTGAAGAAAGGAAACACCCACATACCCGTCCAGGGTGCCAGCTGCTTCGAAGATTGTGCGAGCTGCTTATGTCCACGCTCGACTTAGTACGCGCGTGCACGTTACCGTGCATCGAACGGAGCGCCTCATTTTGCGCCCAACCCCGCGATAACACGTATAGGCATCGCATTCGGCCCCTGCCGTTAGAGTGTCGAAATCGCGTAGTGTTTTCCTCCGGGAAAATAAGAATGAGGATAGGAGGAGATTTGTGAAGGCGGTTTTATGCAGCTACGTGAAAAGGGTGCTTTTGTGAACACGATTTTAGCACTTGTTCTTGTTCTCCGTGCAGCGTGTTCCCCAGTTTGTTGTTGTTAGATGCGTTGTTCCCCAGTGCCCGGCATTACTCCCTCTGGATTCCATATCTTGTACCATAACGCTGGCGACTGACTATAACGTGAAATTAGAGACGCTTACCTTAATCGCACTCGTGATGATTAAACTCCGTGGCGACCTTCAAACGTGTTTCCTTGGTGGCATGTTTACGCTCATACCTCCTGCGTGATGCGGTAATGCCGACCATGCTGTTAGATTGTTCCAGTTATAAAGCTTCCTTTCTTGCTCTCACCAGTCTCAGTGAATAACTCAACGTTTCTGTGCGCATCAAGTTCTTTGAACGTCACCGCCATCATGTTCATCACGTCATCAACTGACGTAGCAAGTTCGGCGTTTTAGCCGGGGTAACATCGCCAGACTTCATTAAAGATCTCTCTCTCTCTCTCTCTCTCTCTCTCTCTCTCTCTCTCTCTCTCTCTCTCTCTCTCTCTCTCTCTCTCTCTCTCTCTCTCTCTCTCTCTCTCTCTCTCTCTCTCTCTCTCTCTCTCTCGTTGTGCGCCTTCAGTATTAAGGAAATAAAATTTCGCTATTCTCTATTTTCGTTGTTATCCCCTCCCCATTGATCTCTAAATAATTCAGCTTGAGGCCGAGAATTGCTTTCAATTCCGGAATTTTCGCTGGACATACGTTAACATCCAGGATGTTACCGCTGTCGAATACTGCCCGCTGATTCTACCTCTGTTCGTACAGGGAAAGCTTTCTTAGTGCGACCGATGGCATCCTGTCACAAAACTAATGCATTTGCCCGTAGACCGATTGGTCGACTGAAAAGCTCTGATAAGATCCCTCGACACACAGCGCGTTTGTGAAACCAGGCTTCCATTGTGTCAAAATGGTTACTTGGAAATTGCGAGAGAGGAACGGTTCTACAGATAAGAGAATGCACGCATCGATCATGAATAAGGGGTACAATAGTATACCTATGTCTCATAAACCACGCGTCGGTATACATTTAGGTCGCTCGTAGATGCATTTACTTAGTACGCGAGAAAATCGTCGCATGGGTGCGTTCTTGGTTTGCGATACGGGTCTTTGAACGTTTGACGATCGATTGGACGCACTTTTTTTAAATTATGCGAAGCATTCGCGCTCTTTTCAACTGCCTTTAGGAGGGGACGATAAAAGTTTCATAATTATCCGTGATGTAACTCAACTCCCGGCCCTCAGTCTCCAGCAGTTGTAGAGCACCTGTCCACGGCGGCGGACAGAACAGCGATACAGCAGAGGGTGCTAAGAATTTCTGCGTCCGGACTGGCCGCCTTTGGAACTTGACCCTGGCAACGTTCAACGCACGCACTCTGTCTAGCGACGGAAGCTTAGCTGTACTACTAGAGGAGCTCTCTGGCATTAAGTGGGATATTATAGGGTTAAGTGAAGTTAGGACAGGAGCAGGCTGCCTTGAGCTCACTAGCGGGCATATTCTGTGCTATCGTGGAGCCGAGGAGAAGAAAGAACACGGGGTGGTATTTTTAATCCACAAAGAAATGCCTGGGAAGCATCTCAGCCGCCGCAGCGGGTTTATTGCGCTCAGAGCAGAGGAGTGAAGTGTATGTGTCGGTCGGCGAGACGACGACACAGGCGCCGGGAAAACGCCGGCTTTGTAGAAAGCGACGGTGCACATACGTATGTGTCACCGTGTCGCGAGCATCGCCGCAAATCACGGCTCGGTGGCTCGGCGGCGGGCGCTTTGGTCGTGTACGCGGCGAGCCTCTGTTGTCGCAACTCGACCGGAACCGTCACAGGCGGCCGCCTCCCCTCTGAACCCGCAACGATTCACGCGGTTAAGCGCGTCCAAGCTTGAGCGCTTAAAAGTACTCCGCGTGAAAAAAAAAATGAAAAGAAAATATTATGCGTGGCCGCGATGGAGCAATTCATCTGGCGCACGCGAAGCCAGACGGAGTGTGCGCAGCAGTAAATGTTCATCGCGGTATCTCCACGTAGTTTAGAAATCGAGGCGAGAACTTTAAAAGTTCATGTGCGATAGCTTCAGCGCAGCTCTGCTTTAACTTTGCATAAACCCGAGTTGCATAAAAGCGCATAAAACGTTGCATAATCCTTTACCTTTGCATAAACCTTTACAACACGCTGTAAAAACCCATAACGAATGTGCATATATTCATACCTTTCTGAAATGTCACTTAACTTTGGAGCAGCTCATTTTCTAGACGCCATGGCTGATGAATCCATCTGCCCTAAACCGATCTGTCGATTTTCCCAGGAATAAATAACTTCTGGTGTGTCCGTCCGGCATTCGACATCCGTCTACAGTTTTATAGCCTCTTTGAACCTCCTCACCTCTCCAGCAATCTGTAACTTCGTGGTTGTGTAACGAAGAGAGCAGTGAAAAAGATGACGAGTACCTTGGCCTTCTCTCCCTTACTGCGATTTTTACCCCTGAAAGCAAGTCCGTCACCTAACCGGAAAGTAAAGACAGAAGAAACACAAGCGGTCTCACAAAGAGCCCTTGCGGCACACCCCAAGCGCGTAACCATTCCTTCCGTCAAAAACTACGCCCATTTCACGACATTTAGGCGCACACTTGAATGTCCTTGTGTCCTGCTATGCTTAAAAATGAGTTAAGGCATTTGTGAAGGCAGTTTTTGCGCGGAGGATCTTGTTCTGTGTGCTTTCTCGCCTATTTTTGCATTCGCCTGTTCATAGTCAGTGCCTCCTCGCAAATACGATGCAGCGGGGAAAAAATGTTATAACTTCGTGTGGATAGAGACGTGGAAAACACGTCCTGTAAATTAGGGATAGTTGGGGCCAATTTGTAGCAAAATTACTGTAGGGTGCAACAACCCCCCCCCCCTCCCCTCCCACCTAACAAGGCACCAACGCTGCGCTGGTATCTTGTATCCATGCGTCTTGAGTTGAGTATACGATTCAGGTCTGACTACAGCCCGATCTTCCCAGTACTGCTAAAGTTTTAGTATCAACCGGGAAACAAAGGGCAAGTTGGCAAAGTCATTATTTTTGTTTACTGTTTTTTTCGGCGTGTTGTCTAAGATAGGTAGGTATATTTTTCTTGTCCTGGTCACTCTCATAATATTGACACCGAAATTCTGTCAGTACCGCTTTAAATAATGGCTCAAAGCCAGCCTAGTTCCTTATTTAAGGCTTTGTAGCTTAATCATAACTGAGATGTAAACTGAAGCGACTACCCATTATCCCGCCTAAGTACTCTAGTTAATGTACCAAGGAAATTACAACGGGGCCTCACAGCCAGACTTGGAAAGAAGCTTTCTACTGTTAATGATTCATCAGCCCGTGCACTATGTGAAGATGGACAAGCAGCAAAGCTGTCGTGTGTATTTCCTCAATTTACGCATCTACGTGTATATACGAAACTGAGAAGGACTACAGTTTCCCTCTATTGGGGAAAAATGGGGATGTCCGTTTCTCTCCCGTAGAATCCTACGTACTGGCAGCAGACGGGAGTTCCACAATGTTTACAACTTCACAGTGAACTACGTAATCATCAAAAGTAGATGAAACTCGGAGTAAGAATACAGTCGTCTCAGCGGCCAATTTCAGAGCGATTTTTTTCCGAGATAGCAGAATTAAGTGAGACGTACACAGCACTCGCCAGAGACTGGAGACGAAAATGTTTTCGTGTCTACGCGACCCGCAGACGGACGGACATCGACGAGGGTAGCCATGTACAGCATGGCTGTAAAACAGTCGACCAAAGTCAAACACATTGGACGTGCAGCAACTCGGACTGATCCCGAAACGAGCGAAAAGTGAACACGCAAAAAGCCACTTGAACCCGAACTGACTCGCGCATGCGCACCAGCCGCACTCATCTCCTCAGCCGCATAAAATAGAGCGGGGCGGAAGCGCGGTCTGGCGTCGCTGCGGCGATGGTCACCTCTCTCGTGCAGACCCCCCAACTCCAGGCGCAAAATTACCGGCGTCTACCCTTGGTCGCTTTTCTCGGCAGGTGATTGGCCGCTTCGACCCCACCTCCGCGACGGTTTTTGATCTCGACCAATAGGACAACGAAGAGTCCGTGAATGACAATACCGTGATAACTAAACGATCAGGCCTTCTTACGTGAGGGCCGTTGGCCGCAGGCTCCGTCACTTGCGCCGCGCGGAACCCTCGGGCGGCCAACCTGTTTTCTCCGGCCATGCGTCGTCCGCCGCCGCCCGTCGCCCGCCTTTAATCCGGAACGCCCTTCCTCATTCAATTTGGAGCCATCGCGGACGTCCGAGCTCTCCAAGCTGGCTGGGCGCGTTAGCAACGGCAAGCACGTTCACCCGTAAACGCGCCTATCAAAGCAAGGTGTATAGCTACACACTGTATCCAGGGGTGCTGTGCTATTTCGTATATGCGCAAGTGCGAGATTAGGGGTGCGCCTCCCGTAATTGCTCATTTGCGGTGCGTTATATATAAGGGCCCGTGATTTGGCGAGTAGTTTTTTCCCGCTAACCTCGGTGCGAACGCGGTGATTGGGATTTCGCACCGCGGGCGAGTGATAAACGTCTCGACAATGCGCAAATCCTTTTCGGAACAGCGTTTGAACTCCCGAAGCGACGCGGATTTTGGGGGCGAAGCACCTTAGGACCTCGCTTTGTCCGTGGCTTGTCCCTTGGCGTCCGTGTACACAGTGTTGCGCATGCGCGAGGAGCATTGGATTGGATTGGATTGGATTGGATTGGATTGGATTTGGGTTGTATTGGATTGGGTTAAATTGAATTGTATCAGATTGGATTGGATTAGAATTGTATATACTGTACATACGCGTTGTCACTCATTTACATGCGCGAGTGGGCAATGCCTAGGGTGATTTACGGTAAGAACGATCCCCAGCGCTTCGCCCACTCGTTATGATTCGCTTCGTGGAGATGCGTGAATTTTTTTGTTGGTATTTTAGCCGCGGTACATGATTTCCCACCGTCCGTTTGTTGTACTGAATCTGGCGGGGGAGCTTTTTTTAGTGGTACCGATGGCATCACGTCAAAAAACTAATGCATTTCCTCATAGACCGGTTGCTCGACCGAAAAGCTATGATATGACACCTGGATGCCCGGAGCGTGCGTGTAGCGGGGCTTCCATTGTGTCAAAACAGTTACTTGAAAATCGAGGAAAAGGAATGGTTCTAGATGAGACAATGGAGAGTTTTAGCTGACCGTTTTTCACGGTCCGCTCCGCTCCGATAGCAAGCAGAAGCGACATTGCGCATGCGTGGCGCGCTTGGCCGCGAATGCATTGGGTCCGGTTGCGCTGACCGTGCCGCCGATACGGGAGCGGGCCGTCGAAAACGGTCAGCTAAAACTCTCTATTACCGGCATCGATCACAAAGAAGGAGTACTATAGTATACCTTTATCTCATAAACCGCGTATCTCTATACGTTAAGATCCCTCGTACACACATTTACTTAGTGCTTGAAAAGTAGTCACATGGGTTCGTTCTTCATTTTTTATTTGTGTCATGGAAGGTTCCACGATAGGCTGGACGCACTTTAATAAAAGGTTGGGCGCACTTTTAGCGGACCTTTTGACGAACTTTTGACGCAGCTTTGATGTCAGAAAGCTTTCGCGCTTGTTTTTCAACTTTTTAGGAAGGGGTGGTAACGTTTTTTGGGAAATTCAGCGGCAAGGCTGAGTATGCACCATTCAAATCCAAGTTTCTGCGATACATTTCAGCACCAAAATCTCAATACATCTTCTCTGTCAACTTTTTCTTATACAGGAGTTTTAAGTTGTTTGCTTTTATTTGCTGCTAAAATTTATGATTGTTCCCGATGTTTCTGTTTTTCTCGCGCACGTAGTCGTAGGCAGACATGCTGTTTCAGATCTTTTTTCCTTGCATTGAATTAAAATTTTTGTGCGCGAAACAGTTAAGTAACCTTCGAGACGAGTGTCTACTGCAAACTGTTGTTAATATAACAAAGTGAGAGGCAGTGGCGAAGTGGATTCACTGAACAAGAGAACCAAAACGAACGAAGAAAGCTGGGAGGGTAACCAGTCAGTTTTCTACCCTCCAGGATAAGAAATTGTGAAAGCGATTCCAGTGAGATGCAAGAAACCTTATTTTGGTCGTCAGCGTTATTAAGATATCCATTGAGAGAGACTATCAAAAGGACACCCATTGAGATAGATAGGAGCGAGGAACGCTCGGATGGACGAACGGAGGGAAGTTCACACACAAACAGAAACGGGTGGACAGGCCTCCGTCTGTCTCCATGTCTACACATAATACATCGTGTAACATTAATGCTTCTCTCTAATCAAAGTTCACAATCAAAAACTTCCATTGCTGTTCGGGTCTTGCAGTAATAGCTGGCGTGCTGTTTTCTTTACTGTATCTTGTGGTCTGAGCTGTAAGAGCCATGTGCTGCGCGTGAATATACTTTTATGCAAGACTTTTCTTTGCAGCTGTGTTATTTCGAAAGGTGATATAAAATGTACCGTATGTATATTACACCGAATCTGTGCATGTCTAATTCCCCCGCCCCCTCCCCCCCTCCTTTTCTCGCGCCCGTGTGGAACGAAAACTCAGGGACTTGTGTTCAGCGTTTGAATTTTTTTTTATAAATAAACAATTAACAGGTCTTACAGCCTCCATGATTTGATATGTCTTATATGACCTCTAAAAAAGTCTTCCCAGCAATTTATTTGTGCTTAGAGGTGAAGCCGACTCTGAGAAGGTCGGTGTAAGCCTGACCGTTGTAAGCTGGCTTCGCCACATTGTCGTTCTGTTGCGCAGTGAAGCACGGCCAACTACGGAGGGAGTATGAGTACAGCCAAGGAGCTTTTAAACCTCCTTGGTTACAGCTTTACCACATACTCCTCTCCACTGCCGCCGCCTCTTTCCGCAGTCGCGTAAACTGCTTGCGACGCGCGGCGTGTATCTGCCCCTTGCCATTTTGAGCGATTGGGTCTTTCAACGGTTGGGTCTACCCCAGTCGTTCAAAGGTCAAGATGAGACCGTGCAAGACAACAAACCGGTCATATTACGATCTCTCAGCTGACTTCCTGTTCACCAGGTTCAAACCTGACGAGAAGGCAGGCTTTGCGCACTCACCGTTGACATACCCGATATGCTGCGTGATGATTTGAAAGAGCACGTCTCACGGCCCGATGCGACCTGGCTGCTGTCTTCCGTGCTCGACCAGTTTGGGCTCGTGTGTTACGCAGACAGTAAGAAGACGTTTACGACGCGGGGGTGAAACTGCAGTCCTTCCAGGTTTCACTGAGCTAATCAACTAGGAACTGTGCTCATTCGCAAATTGCAAACAAACGTGTTTTGGTTCGTGCACTCCTTTCACTTCGCCCTGGTTACCTGGTCATCCTTCTACACAGAGTGGAAAGGCACAGTTTAGTACTGTAGCCACGGGTTCTCGGCTGCGGTTATGTGGTGTTTGAACACCTTGTATGTTTTCTTTAAATTTCTGTTTTTCATACCTTTTCTTATGTTTGCTAACTTGTACATAATGTGCACACCCACTCCACAGAGTAGGTATATAAAATGATAAATAAATAAATAAATAAATAAATAAATAAATAAATAAATAAATAAATAAAAATAAATAGATAAAGGCAGGTTAAGTTTACCTCGTAAAAAAACAGAACAAGGACACGGAGGCAAAATGTTTCATCTATCTTTGCCTTCAGCCTTCGCGGATGCGGTGGACTAGATGGAAAAACTTCGGAATAACACGCAGCGAATTAGACGGTCAGACCGCTCTGCCATAACCGACGTACAACTGCACAACAATAGTAGCCTATTTTAATTAGAAAATTGTTAGGCACGCACCAGCCCGACGGCAAAAAAAGCAACCGCGCTGCATTGAGAGACAGAGCAAACCCGTAGCGTCGAAAAGACAAACAGGCTTCGGGGCCGACGAGGAAGGAAGCCGCGAGCGAAGCCAGAGCCTATGCAGCTGCGTCCGGGCGCAACATAAGTCGGCAACACTTTAGCCGGAATCAGCAATGCTAAGAAGCAAGGCGCCGCCGCCGCCGTTTAAAGGGAACCGCTATTCGCAACACGAGGTGCTCTTTTCTCAGCGACGCGCGTTTGGCGAATGAAGCGAGTCCGGCCGACGCCACAATGGACCATGAATCAAAGGGCGGCCCGCGCCCACGCATAGCCACACGCGAGCTGGCAATCGGGCTCACCGCGCGGCGACAAGCGTGTCCGCGCAAACACCCTCGAGATAACGGAAAGCCCTAGCACTCCCTCCTCTCATTTACGCATCCTTTTGAGATGTTCCTAACAGCTTTCGGGATAAATTAGGTTTCTTCTTTTTTAACTGATAAATTCCTAGAACGACTGTCACCGATGCATCCATGATGGCGCTAACCGAAGGCTTTCGTATCTAATAGGTGTTCGTCCACCCTTAAAACCGTTTTGCGGCAGAGAGAGGGAAAATCAACTCCTGCAAGGCATGAAGACCAGCTAGGCTTCCGCTAGTATCCATTATTGTTTTCATGGCGAAGGACCTGGCAATTTACGCACATTTCAGCGACGTTTATCGCTTCCTTCATTTTTTAGACGGGCGCTGCTTTACAGAAACTTCCGCAGTGTAGGAAAAAGCATCGTAGCCTAGGTGGCGGTTGAAGAATGCGGTAAAAGAAATGAGCGCGCGTGATTGGGCGAGCCGGGCCGGCTGTCTTTTAGCCGGCAATGAATGAAAGACCAGTCCAAAACAGCGAGGCTCCCCGCGGCCGCAGTGACGTCGCCCGTAATCCAGAACGGCGCGTAGTAATTGCGGTGGGAGCCGCTAAGGGTTGATTCACGCCGGCCGAGACCGCAGCAGCGAAGTGGCTGGCGCGTTGGTTACGAATGCTGAAAGCGCGGGCTCGCGGTGGAGGGATCCCTTAGGCCGTGCGACCGCGCTTATGGACAACGAAAGAGAAATCGGCGCACATCACGGAACCCGGCTTATCTGATTCATCCGGAGCGTGTGCCTCCACAGCGGGGTACTGGGCAGTTAATCAGCGACTTAGAGCGCTAAGTTCATTTGCTGCGCGCATAGTGCGGTTGTGGTAAATACAAGGATACAAGAGCGGGGTAGGGGGGAGGATTGTACACTAAATGATTAAAGGTGTAAACTGGATATAAAGAACACCCTTACACCCTAGCATGCAAAACAAAAAATACCCTTTAGGGTGTTTTGCCGTTTATAGCCCCCTTACACCCTAGTAAAGACACAATAATACACCCTTTTAAAGGGTGTCTCATCGTTAATTACACCCTTTCGAAGGGTGTTTTCTTTGTTTTTACGGGTTGTAAGAGTGTTAGTTATAGACAAAAGGAAGTGCACCATTTTTACAATGTACGTCTGTAAAAAAATGGCAGATTATGGCACAAGATGAAAAAAAAATGGCAGATTACTTTTGCCTGAAAAAGCCTTCCGCAGCCTCGAATGAGAATATAAAATTCCGATCTTGTGAACAAACCACAAAGCAATGCAGTGTGGACACAATGACAAGAAAGCGGCGTTCATTTAGCGCGGCGCTACGATTCTGTTCATTCTTCGTCCATCCACGCACCCCGAGTATGTGTCACGGGCACGTGAAGCAGACCCGCTTCCAAATTTATCGAGCAAATTTAAGTATTGGCCTTGCCATTTCCGGCCAATATCCCACATGGGTACGTGCCATGTGTGTGAGTATATGGTCATATATTTGGGAGCCCGGTGCGGCATGCGGGAAATATACCATCTCTTCATAAAGAAAGTTGAGATAAGTGCGAAAGCTTTGTAACATAAAAAGTGCGTCAAAACCTTCGTTAAAAGTGAGTCCAGCCATCACCGAAAGCACGCCCAATCGATTATGAAACCTCCAAAGACCCAAATCGCAAACGAAAAACGAACCCGTGCGACGATTTTTCGCGCACTAAGTAAACGCATCTACAAACAATCTAAATGTATACCGATACGGGGTTTATGAGACAAACGTACACTATTTTATTCCGTGTTCAAGATCGGTGCCTGTATTATCTTATCTAGAATCTTTCCTTTTAGATGCGACGGCATCTCATTCACTCGCCTTGTCCCTCCATACGGCGTTGTTGTCCGTCCACACCCCTCCCCCATTCTCCTCGCCGCGCGAGCTGCGCTCTCCGCCGCTCACCCCCTCTCCTCTCCGATAGCGAACACTCTCTCGCGAGGGGCATTGGATTGGATTCGATTGGATTGGCTTGGCTTGGGTTGGATTGGATTAAAGTGGATTGTGTTGGATTGTGTTGCGTCATAGACGCGCCACGTTGCGTCATAGCCGCGGCAGGGGGTTCACGGCACGTTTCACGCGATGGGAGAATCAACCTAACGGAAACAACAACGGAACCCCCTATGCGTCGCATCTACACAGGGGTTCCCGCGAGGGGAGGTGGGAATAATATTTCCAAATTTTCAAGTGACAATTTTTGATACAATAGAAGCCCGGTGTCACGCACGCGCCGTGGGTTCAGAAATCTTATCAGAGCTTTTCGGACGACCAACCGGTCTATAGAGAAATGCATTAGCTTTTTGACAGGACGCCATCGATTCCACTCAGAAAGCAATCGCTTTAAAAACGCCTTGGTTATCTCTTTTCAGCGAAGAATCGGAACTGAGTGGTCGCAATTTCCACTTCCGTAAATGTTGGGTTATGCTTCAGTACTCAATACTCGAAACTGGCAAAACATACAGACCGACAAACGAACTAACGGATGGTAGTGTGTCTGCCACACGAGGTCTATGCATTTAGCCAATTGCGCTTGAATTCGACCGCGACAGGGTTGCGATAACATCAGAACACGTGCACGCTTGATTGAATCGCTCCTAGCAGATAGACCGGGCACTACTTGCTTACCGTTCGCGGGTTAAGCTCCCCTGCTGGTGGCTGATCAACAACGAGTAGATCATTCATCTCACAAAGAGCTATCGTCTGTACGTCCCGTTAAGCGTCAGTAAAAGTGCGACAGAAGCAAAGTGATTTCAGGTAGTTGGAGAGATTCTTCATTGTGATGGGAGCGACGAAACAGGTGAAAGTGCTCTTCGCTCGTCGTTTTCATGCTTGCTGAAAGAACCATGTTTATTTCAACTTCACGTTTGCTAAATTACGCTGGGAATCTGTTCTCATTAAACTAAGCTTTTTTTATGTATTACACAACGTACGAGTCGGGGACTCATTAGATCCACATTTATAAAGCGTTCAAAGTTTGCCATTGCTATGTACTTAACGTAAGAGCACTGTATAGCGAACCTAAGCATCCTCGTGATCAGAATAATGATTATTAACTTTCGCCTTGGTAGAAATACATCAGTTAGCTATTTATTCGTTTCGCTGAGACTGATGGTCCACGGCAACCTGCTTTGTAATACAAATCTTGCTTCCCAGTATAACTTTCAAGGGTTCTTAGAGAACTGCAGCCTTTACAAACTATTTTGTGCGCACTAAACCTCGACAATATTTATTGAAATGCGACAGTTTCCGCTGCCCCGAAAGATTTAATTTCCCTTCTGCCACACAGAAAACACATACTGCATTCATGGAAAGCTACCCGCACTGTTTGTCTCAAAGTAACATGGATTCCAATTGTTAGTATACGCTAATACTGTAGATGGATATAGCGAGCGAGAAGGACACGCGGTTAAAAAGGGTTACTGCGGGTGTTCCCAAGGGACGTCACCTAATCCCTCTCCTGTTTTTGCGCTGCCCAGTTCGTTTCCAATGATCAACTATTTAGAATGCGGCCGCTGTGGAGACGAGTGAAGGAGAAAGCAGTGCTGCATCCTCGCCTTGACAACTTTCAACATTTAATGCTAGGGATCATTCGAAGCGAAACCATTCTAACGCCATGCAGGACGGGCAACACAAAACCGCGACAGTTGCGATATTGTCAATGCTACCGCATTCATTGAATCCAGGCCAATATGTTATTAAATAGCAGGATATGAGCGGTTGGAAGTCAATGGGAGATGCCTTCATCCCGCAGTCATCACAAATTATGATGATGATGATGATGGTGGTGATGATGATGATGATGATGATGATGATGATGACGATGATGATGGGTAATGCGGAACAGCACGCAACCGGAAGCCACCACATCCGCGGCTTCAAACAGTGCACCAGGGAGGTTTGCGACGACATGTCACAACAGTATACAGACGGCCTGGCTGAAGCGGGTTTTAATGGCACGGCTAAACAGCCAAAGTACGAACGAATCCCGTGTGTCGCGCGTTTGCGCGCCCCAACGGGCCTGAATAATTGATCTGCGTCCGATGAGCGGGACGACGAGTGGTCAGTGCGGTAGGCGGCTGACCGGCAGCTGCCAGCCCCGACGAACCCACAAAACAAGAGACGTAAGCCGCTGCGGCAGAGCAAGTGTCCGCTCTCGGACTCGCGGGCACGCGCCACATTTAACCTCCCCCGCACGTCCACGCACCACCCTTCTGATTTCTCTTCTTTTTAACGGTCCAGCACAGCTGACCACGGCTACCAAAATCTCATTAGGACTGACCATCGTTCTCCACGGCTGCGCCTAAGAGTTGGGCGTCGCAGGAGAGAACAAATACCACAGGCGGCGCAAAAAATATCCGCGTTGCAAAGACATAGGCAAAGAAAAAAAGAGACTTGGGCACAGCGTGACGACGCAATCCGTCGTTCCATTTAGCCGGCCGCCCTCTCCCTTCGATTTCGTTTTCATTTTCTTTCCGGCGCCTTTTGATTTCGTGTTCCGGTGCAGGCTGCGGAGCGCTGTCACCCTACCGCGAGGTAGGATAAAAGGGGAAGGGGGAAGGGGGACGCCGCTGTTTCATGGGCAGCAAAACAGCGCGGGCGACGTTGCACGACGAAGCGCCATTTAATCCTCGTTGCGGTCCGACAACTTTTGGCGCTGGCGACAGTGACGGATGGTGCCGGGCCCACGAAACCAGATCTGCTAGCAAGGCGTAGTACGTACGCGGGAGGTTCTGAAGGAAGGGAGGGGAAGAGTACGCGGCAACAAAAATCGAAAGCGAGAAGGAGCACGCTGCATGCAAAGGGAGCCGGCAAGAGTTGTGGACGGCGCAGAGCAAGCTCGTCGCCTCGCGCACGCCCCGAGAGTTGTCCGTGTTTGTTCTCACGTGTGTTAACCTTTCGCGGGCGAAAGAGGAGCAGAGGTAGGAGAAGGCAGACAGAGAAAGCGGCAGCCGCTTCGGGTTTTGGTAAGGCGGTGATAACGTTGGCGGCAGATGTCCTACCGCTCTGCGGAGTTTTGTTTTGTTTTGTTTCTTCCCGGCACAACTGGGCAACCTGGAGTCTCTAAGAAACAGGTTAGCAAGAAACTAGTTTCACGAAGTTAAGCGAGAAAGAAACGAAATAAAAAAATAACTAACTCGTCTTGACATCCGTGGACTACGTGACGACGCGATTCTGGAACTATTCACTGGAGCAATTCACTGGGTTCGTGAACAAAAAAGCGAAAGGTAGCGTAGCGACTATAAGTAGCATACGAAACAGTGAAGTTCTATCTCGAGGCCTCACGAACGCGATGATCGTGGCGGGAAGTAAGCGACTACCACGCCAAAATAACAATTTCACCAAATTTACGCAAAACTTGAAGCGATTATGCTGGATAATGAGAGAAATGGGTGCCACAGCGGCGCCTCAGCAGCCAATTTCACGCACTTGTCTTATGACGTCACGGTAAATAATTTGTACGGTTGGCGGCACCAACAGAACCTTCTGCCAATTAACCCGATTGTAAGGTTTCAGCGGGGCGTGCGCTTATGGTGCACTGCCCCGGTTGAAAAATAGCATGGAGTTAACCAACTGTTTTTGGCTCCTTACAGATAACGGGACTTCTAAGGTTGTGTGGCGGGAAATTTGAAAACTTTTATATATTAAATATCAGTCATTAGTGAGTTTCTGCTTCCGTCATTGGACGGAAATAGTCGAAGACCTCAATATTGCTTTTAGCACTTAGAAAATCGACTTCCCACAGCGGAGGACGGTCTATATGAGAGCTTATTGCGCCCGCTTTTGCGGCATTGTACTACCTCGGTATTACCTCGTATTACCATATTACCTTGGTATACGGGCTCACCTGTCCAGTTACAGACCACCACAGTTTCATATATATAAGGGAGTGGTAAGAGAAGAAAAATTAACGAAGCATATACAGACGAAAAGAAATGAAGACATTAAAAATTTGTTAGAACCCCAATTTAACGTCAGCTTCACACCTACACACATGTACATTGCTAAAAAGGCTTTTTTCTTATTTTCAGGGGCCATAAAGAAGTTTGATGCCGAAGCAGGAAGGTCTAAGGGCATTTTATTAAATACCTCAATATGTATCCCTTTGAAGAGAGCCATTTCATAGGGTGTCCCTTTAAAGTTACCGTCGCTACTGTACACAAATATTTTACTGGAAAGGCGCATTTCCAGGATCGATATAAGACGTCTCATTTCAGGGTATGATGGTCTAGGGGCATTTTATTATATACCTTCATCAGGCGCCATTTAACCTTATGACTATATACCGGTCTCCTGTAAAGTCGGCTTCACTAGTATCCACGAACGCATTGCTGACCATACATTTGCTCAGGTGTGGCTATAATGAGTCTCATGCCAGGGTGTAATAGACCTAGCTTCTTTTATTAATAATCATTTTAGTGTGAGGTAAGTATGCGGCCCACTAAGCGTTACAAATTGTACAGACGGGCTTCCTCGCTGAGTACACACAGAAATGCGTAAGCATTAAAACAACAACTCACGCGTTCTCGAGTATTCCGTGCAGGTTCTGGAATCCGCTTCGACGAGCTCAATTAATCCAGCCCGTACTACTGTCTCTACGTTATAAACCCCAAATTCAAGCACCCTTGATGTCATATGAAAACAGAGACAGAAAATAATAACCTAGAAACAAAAGTAAACTGTCTGCGTCCGCAGAAGGGTACGCCAATTCATTAAATCGAAGTGGCAAATACACCAGCAGTCGGCGTACACGATTTTATATGCGAAGCATCTCATGCTCGGGGCTGTGTCCCTCCCTCCCTCGTTGGCGTTGTCGTTGTCCGTCGTCCGCACTCTACTGCGCGTGCGCGTCGCTTCAGCCCTGTCAGCGTTTGGGCTGACGTCAGCGTAGTCCACTGTAAAAAGAAATAGTTACGGCTGTGCCCGGTTTCGATCCCACGACTCTCTGGCCGCAACGGGAGGTACGTGGCGCTCTTCCCACTGCGCTACAAACCGAGACGGGAGCACGTGCTACGAACGCGCCTTATGTCCTTCACTCATTCCAACTACGTCAAGAAGCTACTGATACAACGAAGGCACGCGAAGCTGAACGTCAACGGAAACGACGAACTGAAAACTAATGGGAACTTCAGTCGACTCCATGGCTGCTTCGCATACTACTCAGGGTTCCCCTACGGGAAGGTGGTGTAATTTTTGAACGCCCATCTTCAACGAACTTCGTCTGTGACGCAGATAAGAAAGCAAAACAGCCAAACCCATTCGGTGCCGTATCCTTACAAGCGACTTTCAGGCAGACACAAGCCCAAAATGTCGTCCCAGTGATGCAGGTCGCTGGATTTAATAACACCGATGGTTTTAAACTATCGAAAAGCTTTGTAGGGAATTAAATTCCCGCAATCCGTTCTATGTTCCAGATTTTGGCCTTAGCGAATGTATTTCCAGCTAAACCACATATTGCGTGTTTTTCGCTGTATGGTGTCTTCCGGCCGTTTTCGCGGGTGTTCGGGGTAACGGGCAAGGGTGGGTAAACAGGGGACTTCTTTCGCCCCAGCTATTTTCTTCGTTTAATCAAGCATTAAGACTAGGTATTAAAAAGATTCCCCTTTACCCTCTCTTGCTAAAGAAAGTTGAGAGGAGCGCGAAAGCTCTCTGACATCGAAACTACGTCAAAAGTGCGTCCAATCTTCGCTAAAACTGCGCCCAATCGATCGTCAGACCTTCAAGGATCCCAATCGCAAACGAAGAACGAAACCATTCGACGATTTTTCGGGCACTACGTAAACGCACCTCCGAACGATGTAAATGTACACCGACATGTGGTTTATGAGACAAGGTATACTTTTTCTGTGTTTTCTATGCGTGTAGCACAGTCTAGTCCACTTATTACAATATCCAAGTGCCAAGGAAATCCCATCGTTATAACCGATAATTGCTATAAGCGGGTCGCGAAATAAAAAGACGAAACAGTGCTTAAAACATTTTATTCGCATGCCAGCAAGGTCGTACTACTACTAATTTGCGGAAAAGAAGCCACACGCGGTCACTTTTGTTTGCCGCGCGTGAAGCTAGCGCAAATCTTTTCCAAGACCATCTACAGGTGCTTCACCTAGCTGAGGTAAATGTCCTTGGCGGAAACAAAGTCCCCGAGGGACTGTGTCACGCATTGAGCCTCCTACGAAGACACTACCTGAGTAGGCTGCGCAATCGCGTCTTTAGAGTCATCACTGTTGCACTTTTGGTGCAGAATATAACCGGATTCAATCGCTATATCCGATATCGTAGCACTGGATCATTGTAATAAGCGGCTTATTTTACCATGGAAAGAATATAAAAGTTGACGGTTCCATAGCTTTTCACCGTTATATCCGATATATTGTTATAAACTGTATCGTTATAAGCGGACTCGACTGTATTGTCTTATCTAGAATCCGTTTCATCTTCGCGATTTTCAAGAAACCCTTCTGACACAATGGAAGAGCCCGGTTTCACGCACGCGTCGTGTGTCCAGAGATCTTATTGGAGCTTTTCGGTCGACCAACCGGTCTATCAAAACACGCACGTTTTTTTTTCTTTTTTTTTTTTTACATGACGCCATCCGTTTTCCTCAGAAAGCTTTCCTTCAGAAATTTTTGTATTAAACTTAGTTAAGTACTGTTACATTTTTTAACATTCGTTAGAAACGTGCGCGCGTGCGATTTGATCGTGGTAATTTGGAGAGTTGCGCACTTAGTCCCAATAACTCAATTTTGTGACTCCCTTGCGACCCTACTCCTACAAAAAGGACGACCAACGGCTCCTGCAAGGCCGTTGCCTCGGCTGGTTATCCAGACGCTACTTAATCTTTTCCCTATCTCGCCGCTTCAAAACTCTTCTTGCAAGTTACGATGTCCTTGCGCCATTTTGTGTGTCCTTTAAGCGAAAATAAATTAACCGCAGCCATATGCGGAGACCGACGCAAGAGAAGTCCTGGTTTGTCTAATCAGCGAGTCACGAAGCTGGCTGCGAGCGCGCTAATCGTCGCTGACCCTGGGCGGAAGACAAGCAGGCAGGCAGATCGACCCATGCGTAACGTGCGATAACGGCGGTCGTTCAACGAAGCAGCAGCCGCCGTTACGAGGGTGCAGTCAACCACGCGAAATCGCATCACGATGCCGACCTCGCATAGACGCATATTACTGCCTCCGAGGCCGGTCAAGGTCGTGCTAAGATGGTTGGGAAAGTATGGGAGGCTCTTAAAGGGAATTATTATTATCTGCATCTAAGACTTGAGAGAGAGAGAGAGAGAGAGAGAGAGAGAGAGAGAGAGAGAGATAAACAAGAGTGACCGAGAAAAGTAGGAAAATAAAAATGAAAAAAGAAAGGAAAAGAAGCTAAACTTCGAATCCAAATTTGCAGTTTACGCGCCGAGTCTACGCTTGGTCTATGGGGCACGCCGTTGTGGAGAAGCACTCGGACCATCTGGAGATTTTTAACGTGCGCTAAATTTTCGTACACAGATGGCCGCTTTAGTCTTTCACCTGCGCTAGAAAAATACCCGCCCCGGCGGCAGTACAAGCTTGCTGTAAAATACACTGGCAAGCAACAAAGCTCGAAACAATAGAAAATCGCATTTCGTGTTTTTCTACGCGTCAAGAAGAAGTTTGACACGAGTGCCTATGACATTTTCTAAAACAAGGCCAATCGATGCTGAATCATGTCGTCTTTCTCTCTAGTTCGCAGCCATAACGTGGTTATGTATAACCCCGTTTTGGGCATGATGAACCATAGTCCAGCAGGCATTTAGTTTGACACCAGTTAGCATGGGCGTGCCGCAGGGATCACTACTAGGGCCTATACTTTTCCAAGCTGCATATAAAAAAAACACGACATTGTATTCGCAGTGCCCAGTCTTGTATGCACGCAAATGACATGGCAACATCAGAAACATTAAACCTTTATTAAAATCCCGGCACCGAGCCTACACACGTATTACGTGACAACTAGGCCTTACCCTAGATATTACCAAACCCAGTGTATAGGACGCACTCTGCGTTGAAAGGCGAAGAGATACAGGGTAAACGAATGCGGAAACAAAGAGAACACAACTACGGAAAGGCTTTCTCAACGTCCTAATCTTGCCGCGACATTTCGCCGTCTTCACGCCACGACGCAAACGCGAGCGAGCGATACACCAACCGCGACAACTCGGGGATGTGAGGATATGTTTCGGAAAGAAAAAGAAAGAGAAAAAACTAGAACCCTGGCACAGCTATTGGCAACCACGCAAGCGCAGCGTAAGAACTCCGCTGGCAAAAAAAAAAAAAGCGCTCACACAACTATACATGCTACAGAGAATGGAGCGCCTTAAATCAAGCAATCGCCTCCCCTCCATTGCGTACCGACTTGCTCTGCCCCATATCGTTTGCTCGAGCAGTTAAACTCGAAAACCGCAGAGCCTTTTTTTCAGCGCTCACACAAAAGGCCGCGCTATACACTTGGCCGGCTTAGCGCGTAGAAAAGGCATAAAGCTGTACGTGGTAGCGCGCGCGGCGTGGGAAGGGAGAGGTGTGCGGTAGAACGGCGCAAAACAAAGACACGAACGCGCGAGTAACGTATTTTTAGACGGCACAGCAAAGGGAGGGGGAAGTAAGACGGTGAAGGCAAAACCGTGGGGAATTGCACGAGTGCGCTTTGCTGCTGCGGCGGCGAGCCGCGCCGCTGTGTTTCTCCATAGGCGTAGGCGGCAGGTGCCGCCAATAGGCCATTCCATTTGCATCTTTCTTCCGCCGCTTGGCGTAGAGTTTCCAGTCCGCGCACCCATGGAAGCGCCGCGCTTGAAAAGGAACATGCGGAAGATAAAGGGAAATAAAGTGGTACAGGGTAAACAGGTAGCGGGGGCGGTTTTTTAAAGAAGCGAAGGGCGCGGAAAAGACAAGAAAATAAGAAAAGACAACAAGCGAACCAAGTATTGAAGAGAAGTCCCGGAAAAGCCTTTCCCTCCATTGCCGATTGAACGAGGAACGAATTGGAGAACGCGTTTTGTAAATGGGGGAACATAACAATGTTAAAGATTCCCTCTTTACAGCGTGGGATGGCGAACAGGCACGGGCAAAAGTCCAGAAGACCGTGGAAGACTCCTTAATTAATGCTCGCTACGCATTTTCCTTTTGAATCTCGTTTACGGTGGTGGTATGTGCGCATAACCATCCAATTATAACGAAATCGTTTTAATCAAAACTTAGCTTTACCCGAAGCTTTTGATGACCCTTACTACCGAGCATAGTTCGTGCTGCCGAGCACGAGGACGGGGATTCGATTCCCGGACGCGGCGGCCGCTTTTATGATGGCGGCGAAAAGCAAAAACGCCCGTGAGTACGAGATTTCGGCGCACGTTAAAGATCCCCAGGCGGTCAAAATTAATCCGTAACCTTCCACTACCGCGCGCCTCATCGCCTGCGTTGCGTCGGCGCATTAAACCCTACAATCAATCAATCAATCAATCAATCAATGACTTGATTGATGGGTTCTGGGGTTTAACGCACCGAAGCTGCTGCGAGACACGTCGTAGTGGAGGTCTTCGGATTAGTTTTCACCACCCGGGAATCTTTAACGTGCACAGAAATCCGGACACACGGGAGTTCTTGTTTTCGCCTCCATCAGAAAGGCAGCCACCGCGGCCGGGAATCGAACCCGCGACCTCGTGCTCAGCAGCGCAACGCCTTAGCCACTGAGCCACAGCGGCTGGTAATCCAACTTAAATGGGTATGTGTGCGCACTGGAGGCGGTGAAATGAAACGGATGAACGACGATCGCCCCTCTCGAAGACGACCGTTTTTGGTGACAGACATCAATGTGACAGGAAAAAGTCGGCGTTTTATGACCGCATATTTCGCCTCGTGGACCCCCAACAAATTCTGTTGGACATAAAACGACTTGACATGTATACACCCAAGACCGCCCTTCTTGTTAGGGAAGCGCGGAGAAGCCGGCTGTGAAGTGAGTTAGAGGAGCCACAAACTCCTTTAACTTCTGATGAAAGCTATCATCATCAGGCTCCAATACGCCTGGATTGCGTAGGTGTATGTATTTAGGGCATATGAAAAATTAATAAAATGCAGTGACGGTCATGTCGCTCGTCCCTAACGTCATCCACGTCACCAAAAACGAAGTTCGCTCGTATGCACTCACACCTCACGAATATATCAATTCGTTAACTGCTTCCAAGGAACCGCTAACTTATCCAATTTCTCATGAGTGCGCAACTCTAGATTTCCAAAAGGGTTTTTGCTGCCGGAGGGCGACGAGGTCGCGAAAGATCTAAAAGAAAATCGCCCTACTAGCTACGCTGTAAAGAAGAAAATCTCCTTGAACCCTTTCGATGTCACATAAGTCCGACGATTCGATGAAATCAGCACACTTTCTTAAAGCTTTCCTTTCACAAGCATCGGCCAGCAGTTTTTCAAACAAGGCGTTCATACTCCGTTTGCTTGAGGCTTTCAACGTACACGGCTAGCAATCAAGCGCCGCCTTTGTTACGTACTCACCTCGCACTCACCGACGCAAAGAGAAACGTACAAGTCAAACGCGAAACGGCCTTGAATGCGTGCCTAACGCCCTCGCCTCTGTTTGCCATAGCGCCAGAGCCGTATCGCTCTTCTTCAAACAAACGTTCCTCCTTGTCCCCAATGTGTTTCGAGGCGACACGCCCACACCTGGTCCACGAAAGGGGGCGCAGAATCACCGGGAAGGGGATTCACCGCCTTTCGAGTGCGCATTTCGGTTGCTATGCTTTCTGCAAGTGCGTATGTCTAGGAGTAAGATATGCGGGTCTCTTTTTAAACTTGCGCAACCCGAACGAACCTCCTCGCAGAGGTTTTATTGTGCACCGAGTGACACAAAACAGAAAGGCGCCGGAAAGGCGCTGCGAATCGGAGAGGGAAAAAAATGAAAACGGGCAAAAAACACGCGAGCTAAGAAATATATGCGCACATGCGGAGGTGGTAGAGGTGGGGGTCGGTCGTTTACAACGCTGAGAGCGCTTTAAAACCGCCCCCGAAAGGCCGAGAAAAATTCCGATCTAGGCAGCTTCTTCCCAGACCCCGCATACGCGCTAAAAAAACTGAAACATCTCCTCTGCTCGTACAAACAATTGCCCAAGCAAGTTCAGACAACCCACAATGTCCCCTTAAACACCCGGAGACGCACGCAATAAGTGCGGAAATTCTTCCAACTTATTTTACGCAACGTGGGGCCCGTTCTATCATACGGTAAACACCGCTACAAGTACGTTTCCATTAGGTGAGGCAGCTCTGTGGAAGCAGCTCTGACTGGGATTCAGAGTGTCTTGATTCTTCAAGCCCAGAGAGGAATTGAAGGATCTGGGGCCCTGGAAAGAGGGCACCACCTCAAGAGCAATCAAGACACCTCTTTTCTTCTTCTTTTCTCTTTTTTTCCCTCTTTTTTTTTTCTTTTTTTTCTATCTCTCGCCCTTACCCCACTCCGAGCAACACGCAAGTTATCAATTCGGAGCAGCCAGGTCTCGTGCAAAAAAACGCGCATAGAGGAGGGTCTCGTCGCCGGCATTGTTCGAGCAATTGGCCACGCCGCGGCCAATTTGGAAAGCGGGAAGCTCAAGTACGGTATGTGCGTACCTAAGAGCCCGTGTATATATCGGCCACGCGATCACACCTTTAGAGAAAGAAGGTCTGAGGCACTGCGCAATTACGGCCCCCATTGCCGCGTCGTGCACGTAGAGGTGATAATAGCCGGTCAGTTTGGCCTGGTCTGCGTGAAGGCGCGGTGAGTGTAGCGCGAATGAGACCTTATGCTGGCGCCCGTTGCTTGGTCGCACTGCCGATGGAGATGAAATGTACAAGCCCTCCCTGAACGTAGGCGAGCGTTTTGCGTGCCACAAAGAGACACCGAAGTGAATTGTCTAATTCATAATTGTGGTTTCATTCCTGGGAAAGGTGGTTAAGCTTGCAATGAATCTGGAAGCCGCTTATCAAAGAGAAAGAGACACAGGGAGAAAGAATGTCAGCTAGCTTTGACGATTCGTAGAAATCTCCGCCGAGAAACGGGAACGGTCGGCCACGGGGCCCTTAGCTTCTCTCAACACCTCCGAATCTGCCGCCCAGACGCACAGAAGATGCGCAGAACGACCATAATTTACGGCCACGGCCGCGCTGAGAATCCGAGCTCCTCCAGAGCACGAACGTGCCCCTGACTCAACGCGACTGTTTATATTCGTTCCCTCACTCTCACGTGTACGTTCCTTCGCCTAGAGGGAGTCGCCCCACGCCTGTGCACCGCGTCAGACGTTTTTCTCCCCGTGCTCCTCTGTCCTGATCTACTGTAACCTCAGTTTTTCTCTATTATTAAACCTTTTAAATTCTCAAACCCTAGTTTCTTCCATTCGATCTTTACTCGAGCCACGACCTAGCTGACATGGCGCAGTCGACAGGATCAGGATTTGAGGCCACGGAACGAACGGACGAGGAGACGAACGACGCGGACGAACTGCACCACGACTACGAGAGTGCACGCAGACGAGGGGCAACGACGGACTCCACGTCACCGGTGATCGACTGGCTGCTGATTTCAACGGAACGCGACGTCCTGTGTTCAACGAAGAAGCAGCAGTTGGTGAACGAACTACGATCACGAGGGCTCCCTTGCTCTGGCCGTAAGGACGACATCGTCTCGCGTCTCCTAGAGGACAACGAAAAACGTCGCCAGCTCTTCAAACGATCGAATGTGCCAACGATACTTCAGGCTGCCTACGACGACAAATGGCAGACGAACCTGCAAGCGGCGCTATTCGAGAACAGGAGGCTGCGCGAAGAACGAGAACGTCTTCGGAGACAACTGGCGAGAGTCGGCCACACGTTTCCCACGGTGTCAAAGCCAGCGGCAAGCCTTCAACGATACGACGCACACCTTGATCCGGAGACGCGCGGCAAGCACAACGGCACGCACACGGACGAAACGACGCATGCAAAACGGTGCACCGCCCGCTCATCGGACCTCGCCCAGGTGATCGCCACGGTCACGGAAACTCAAGCGAAGATAAGTGAATTCCTGGCGAGATCACGAACACCCGCAGCTCTGACACCGAGCCGACCAACGAACTACATCACCCACGCACAGGTCTTCCCGGCAACAAGCAACGAGACGCGCAACGTACTCAGCGCGCACGAGCCAGAACGCAGCACGTACCTGGTACCCGCTTCTTCCGTACAGACCTTGCCCACGAACGGTACCGTACCCGAATTGGTGGAGCTCACGAACGAAACGCCCAGAGCACCGAACGCAACCGAGCCAGTGCATACGAAATTTTCCGCACATGCTGTCCCGGCCCCAGTCCACGCAACCAACGACAACGCACCTGGATTGGTGGACATGGCCCTGACAATCGAGATGCAAAGTGCACAAAACGCACCAGTGGCGACGAATGACATCGAACCCGGACTCGTGGAGCTGACCACTACAGCCGAAACGAACAGCGCACGGAACGCACCCGAGCTGGTACGCACGACAACCCTCGCACGCGCTGTTCCAGTCCAGGTACCGCCCAAGAACGACATCGTACCCAGACAAGAGACGCTGGCCACGACCAACGAAACGCACAACGCACGGAACACGACCAAGCCAGCACGCACGGAGGTAACGCTATTCATGACGCCCTCCGCTCCCGATGCTGCCTTCCAGACTTGGCCAGCGAACGTAACAACCGCAGGAACAAACCTTGCCACGAGAAACGAAACGCCAAGCACACGTGGTTCAACCCAGCCGGAACGTACGAGCTCTCCGGCACCCGCTGCTCCAGCCCTGGTTGAGCCAACGAACGACATCGCACTCGCGCAGGTGAACCCGTCTACGAGCAACTACGCACCCAGCGCACGCGGCACGTTCGAGCCGGAACGTACAAGTTCCCCGGCCCCCGCTGCTCCGATCGAGACTCATCCGACAAACGCCACCGTGGTACATGAGGATGCAGCCGCGAGCATATGGGCACCAGGTGAACGAGACGTCATCGAGCCTGCTTGCACGAGAGGAATGCCGACCGCAGCACTTTCGACCGAACTGGCAAGCAACGAGAGCTTTAGCGACGACACGGACACGGCGAGAACGACAACGAACGAGGCCGATCCACACGAAGGCATCGAATGCCCTACCGATCAGCCACGCCAACTTACGACAACGCCACGCCACCACAGGCTGAACGAAAAGGCAAACGGCTCCCGAACCGTACGAAACGCACACCTCGAGAAAAACAACGCCCTCAACGCACCGAACTCCGCGACTTTCACGGAACGCATCTCGCCACCAGACGAAACGCACGCCAACGTTCCCACGCGCATCAAACCCGCAAGAAGCTACACAGACTCAATCGCCGACGGAAGCGACGTGACCAACGCAACGCCGTAAATGCTCCCAAGTTCACGTCCGACGAAACGAATCCCACGGTACGCAAAAATCAAGTCAGTTTGAAATTCGCCGACCTCTTCGAAACGAAGTCCCACTAAACAAAGTTTATCCGGAGCAACGAAAAAAAAACAAAACGCCAGCATCGAGCAACTGCGCAAACGTTCGTGCACGGTTGCGTCTCTGGATACGAACGGACGTCAAACAACGCGGACACTTGTGCCTGAGGACAGGCACAAAATTAAGGAGGGGCGTGTCAGCTAGCTTTGACGATTCGTAGAAATCTCCGCCGAGAAACGGGAACGGTCGGCCACGGGGCCCTTAGCTTCTCTCAACACCTCCGAATCTGCCGCCCAGACGCACAGAAGATGCGCAGAACGACCATAATTTACGGCCACGGCCGCGCTGAGAATCCGAGCTCCTCCAGAGCACGAACGTGCCCCTGACTCAACGCGACTGTTTATATTCGTTCCCTCACTCTCACGTGTACGTTCCTTCGCCTAGAGGGAGTCGCCCCACGCCTGTGCACCGCGTCAGACGTTTTTCTCCCCGTGCTCCTCTGTCCTGATCTACTGTAACCTCAGTTTTTCTCTATTATTAAACCTTTTAAATTCTCAAACCCTAGTTTCTTCCATTCGATCTTTACTCGAGCCACGACCTAGCTGACAAGAAAAAGAGAGAGAGAGAGAGGTTTAATGAATACTGAAGAGGTTAACCCCACTAACGATGCGGCTTGCTACTTCAAATGAGGACGAATACAGAGAGGCGAAAGAAGAAAAGGTATACATAACGAGGTAAAAGCGAATAAATAAGAAGTAGAATGAAATTAAACAAGACTGGAGCACTCTAAAAAAATGCCGTAACAGAAGAAGAATATCTGACTGCCCTAGGGTTAGAGAACCTTGGACAATCCTGAAACAGCTAGAAAAGTCAACAGAGCCTTTGTTCCCAACGCCGCGTCAGCGTGATTACGCCACGGTCCAAGAAAGCAGCGCACAACATAAGAAATGGTGCTGTCAAACTCGGCAAAGGACGCAGCGTGCCTTTTAACTCTTTCTTTACTCGAATTGTCCCTGCATCCATCCGGCGTTGTCGGCGTCCACCCCTCCCCCATTCTCCTCGCCGCGCCAGCTGCGCCCTCCGCCGCTCATCCCCTCTCCTCTCCGATAGCGAACACTCTCTCGCGAGGGGCATTGGATTGGATTCGATTGGCTTGGCTTGGATTGGCTTGGCTTGGATTTGGATCGGATTGGATTAAAGTGGATTGTGTTGGATTGTGTTGCGTCATAGCCGCGGCAGATGCACTGGCGCCGGTGCGTCCCCTCACCGTTATGCGCGCTATAAACCGCGGTGCCTGCGCCGCTCCGCTCCATCGTTCCAGCGCCGTTCCTCCGCTGACCAACGCTGCAACGTGAACCCCCTATGCGTCGTATCTACACAGGGGTTCCCGAGAGGGGAGGTGGGAGTTTTTCATTTAATGATATCTCTTTCTTACCGTTCCGCGCATGCCCGGCCCATTGAGGTTATCGATGGGCAGCAGACAAGTGCAGTTAATAAGCAATGGAAAGTTTCGTCCGGTTTATATTTTCTTCAGCACCCAAGCGCTTCCTGATAAAAAACAATAGCGTCTACATTCACTCGCATCAGTCAGCCCCTTTAGCTCTGCAGGTTTATGGATGAGTACACGAAACATAACGCACTACTCATGAGCGATCCAGGATAACTTTAGGTTACTCGAGAATGTGGTATCCGACAACATCCAACAGCATGCAGGAGGAGAAGCGTGTGGTATAGAACCTGGTGGCGAATGGAAGCTGTGGTCCTGAAATTCTTGGTAGAACCGTCATCGCGCATGCGCGAGGATATGCGCAGGGGGGAATCGGCTCTTCCATTCTGCACAAGCCAGCTCCATCTCAACCATCGAAATACCTAATTAAGGTTGTTGCTAGCCGTGAATTCGCTGAATTTTTAATTAAATTCCGCTCTATTCCACGATAAAACTGGATGGTTGCATTTCAAAATAAAATGTGACATATGTAGCGACTCGGGTAGCTGCGCACACTGCTGGCTATATGAGCGACAGCGTAAGCGGTTTCTCCGTTTCTTTTCTCTCTCTCTCTCTCTCTCTCTCTCTCTCTCTCTCTCTCTCTCTCTCTCTCTCTCTCTCTCTCTCTCTCTCTCTCTCTCTCTCTCTCTCTCTCTCTCTCTCTCTCTCTCTCTCTCTCTCTCTCAAACATCAACGTTACGCCTTGATGTACTTACTGCCTCCGTTTCAGTTAGTCATTTCCGCTCAGTCAAGTTATGCGGCCCGCACTTAATTTACGTTCGAACTTGCAACAACGGACCGCATTATTATATAAGCCATGTCCCGCTGCACGTTATTTAAATGAAACACATTTGCTTCGAAAGGTACCTACCGAAAGATTAATTCTTAGTCGCTACAACGCAGGCAGGCCCTTTTGACAGCCCTTCGACATCCTAGAGGATAGCATATTATAGCACGAAGAACTACGTGATTGGATTCCGAATCGTATCTCTAGAAAACAAAACTTATATTATACACAGTCTCCCATCAGCGAAAGATCTGCGGGCTTCTCCTGATCCCTAATTAATTAGCAGCTAACACAGCGAAAACAGAGCAAAGTTATTCGCAACTTGAAACATCGCGAGTAGATTCGCCGAAGTGCGTCCAGTCTTCCAAGCGTGTCGTACGTGAACGCAATGCTACTGGCTGCACAAACAAAGAAAATGGGCTAGTGTGGAAGCTAAAAAATTGAAAGTGCCGTTCTATGGCCCGACATTTGAACACCACCTACAACAACAGGCCTGTGCACAGGATGATAAACGCACGCATCGAATTGGGAATTTAAGTTAGTGGCCGTCTCTGCTAGGCACCGTTATCTTAGACAGCCACAAAGTTAAAGGCGCATTATTCCTACTACCAAAACGTTTACCGTTCCTTGAGTAGGCCTGCTGAGCTAGACGGTGTTGCGCGTACGTCCATTCTCTGATCAACACCCCCTTAATAAGGAGAAAGTACTACAACTGCGCCGTCGTCACTGGTAGGGCCTCTTTGCTAACAAAGGGTTCAGGATGGTAAAAAAAAACAATGAAATTCGACCACAATCAACAGTTTTATGATACATATCGTCTAGCAAGTCCCTCTTCGAACCAGGCGAGACGCAGTGCGCCAGCTTCTAGGCATCCTTATCGCGTAGGTGTTGCTCTGATCCGGCATGCTCGTCACGCAGTGGCGCGCAGAAAGTGCCCGCGCGTCGGCCGGATTAATTCAATGGAGCGAATAACAGGGCTCCGTTATTGACAGCGTGCCGCTGCCCGCGCTCGCCGCAGTGCTATTATCAGCAACGAGACGAGCGACTCTCGTGAGCGAGTCTTCCTGGCTGTGTGTGCGTGCGTTGTGCGGTCCGAGACGACGTGCCCATACGGTTCGTCTTCGCGTGATGTATTGCAGCGCCGGCAGTAACCCAAGCTGAGTAATGGGGGCGGCTCCACCATCCGCCTGAGCACCGGTTATATTTATACGCGGACAGCCGGCGCCGTACCGTCGGACGTCTGTCGCAACCCTCTCGGCGGCCGGCAAGCCGGATTCTTATAAGGCATCAGGCGGATTACGAAACTTCCCCCCTTCTCTCTCCACCTAAACCGCCGCCTTCTAAGAACGCGCTTTTTTGCAAATTTCGCCCGCGTATAAAGGAGCGTGGAGGTAGGCATCGACTGCGTGGATTTGTGTCGCTGCGAACGAATCCCACCTTTTCTTGCCTCTTTCTTCCATTTACCCTCTTTCCGCTTGCGCGTCCGCTGCGATAACAGACTGCGTTCTTCCAAGAACGGCTTAGAGAGATTGAGATTTCGGCTGGGGGAGGCTGCGACGACCCTGAGACGGAACTTAGTCATGCGTGCATAGCCAGTCGTTTACTCAGGCGCCCATGTGCACCGCTAGTGTTGACAACTCAGCACAACGGGTTATATTTTTTTTTTGCGTTTGCTTCGTCGCAACCTAGAAACTCCACCGCTTAGTCCGACAACAAGTACTTTCCGCTGTCGACTACTCGCCCTTCAGCTGAATGGCTACGCGAGGACCACTATATAAGACCACGGTTTTTAAAACTTGAGCGATTTTTCACGACTTTGACGGACGATAAATGCGCCATCCGCCGACACCTGGAAGCTCACTTTTAGGTGGTGTGGCTTTCGTATCTACTGAAGCGGCACCTGCTCTATAAGACGATAACAACCGCACTTCGCTCTCTTAATCACCGATGTTATAAAGTTTTATTGTAGCAAGATGGATCTCCGCTGCTTCATTTTACGAGTAAACGGAAGCGAGGAAATTATGGGGGGGTGGGTGGGGGGGGGGGGTCTATCGTGTTACTAAATCTTATAAACATGGCGTAACCCGCACCGGGGCCATGGAGCCTGTAGCCTTTAGGGGGAACAGAAATTATAATAGCCAACCGTAGCTGTGAGACGTGCACCTGGAACATCGGGCAAATAGCCCCCCCCCCCCCCCCCCCCCCCAAAAAAAAGTACACCGTCACAACGTCCGGCAATCGACACCACCATTTTACGTTCGGCACAAAAACCGTGTCAAAGAAACCAGCGCTCGCTGCCACACAACCACGCAGTTCCCAGGCTGCAGCACCACTCACCTCGCGGGAAAGAAAAAAAGAGTAGGTGACAGGACGCAACCCTTCGGGCCGCCGCAGCGAGCGCGGGCCAGCGACCAGCCGTTCATTGCCGCCGGCGCGTGCGTCTGTCTCCGCCGCCGCAATTGCACAAAGCACGTATATAGAGTAATACGCCCTAAGCGTATACAGAGAGAGAGAGGATGGAGAGGGAGAGAGAGAGAAGGGCAGCCACGATGAAACGCAAGCACATACGGAACAATTATAAGAAGAGTCCGCCCCGCCCCGTCTCCGCGCGGGTCAACGCTGAAGGGCGTTGTGCGGGGGGCAGCTGGTGACCGCGCCGAGAGCGCCGGCGGCCGCAATTAGGCCGGGCGCTCGTTTGCATTCAAGACGAGGCCTAATTGCGTCCCACCGCTCCCTTCCTGCCCTCCCTCCGCCACGGAGAGACGCCGCGGAGGAGACCGAAGGCTGCAGGTGAAGTCCGCGGAGCGCGCTCCGTGTATACACACAGTGTACTGCGAGGCTTAAGTGCGGCAGACACCTCTGTGCGGGTTATATACCCCGGCTGCCTGAGCCGCTAAATGCGGGGCGTGACGGCGATCCTGGTTCGGTACCCACCCTTGTCTGTGCGTGTGTACATCAGAACAGTTGTTGTGACGGCACGCCCGCTCGAGTTCGGTGATGTCGCGACAAGCACGCGTCTGATACGAATTATTTTTCCAGCGTACCCTGGGGATACAGTGGGGAAGTCCCTGATGTAGGGTTTCGGTTTCGAGGCGCCCTAATGAGATACAAATAACCACGCTCGCCCCGTGGCACATGTGTTTTTCTTGTGAATCTCGAAAGAATGGCTTCTTGGACCGCGTTATCCAGTGATGAAACACACACAAATGGGCGTTCCATAGCTTAAGACGGGAGTCAGGGGTCCCAGAGGAATCACGTGGTGTTCTTGGTGAATTTGGTAGCTGCTGTACGCTCCGACAGCTTAATATGCCGAAAAAACGCAGCGACATACGGCACACATGCACAAAGGAACAGCATGGTACTGAGCCCATTTCGTACATGTCCTGTCAGCATTGCTGCGTGTTTAGGGTGAAAATGTTTTGCTTAATTACATCATGAACTTAAAAAGGACCCGGATAGAATTCGATACTCTCCCCAAAGCTACAGCTACAGCACTGCATAGCCGAGCACACTAAGAACAGCGACACCGTTGCATTGCGTCAGCGTTGCATCAGGCGACAGTAATAAACATCATTCAATGCTGTGCACACGTAGTTTTCTTCTGCCTCAGGTGCACAGTTTGAACCTGACGTGCAGAAACGTGGTGTTGTGCACGTATTCGGGCCCTGCCACAAGAACGGCTCACTAGCCTACGGTGCATAGTTTCAACCTGAGATATAGAAATTTAGCAGAGATCGCGATATGGCCGGTTGGTCGTCTTGCGCTGCCACCTTTGGGCTTTCAACAATTGGGGTAGACGGAATTTACACCTAAGAACAAGTAATCAAATAAACAAAAAAAATGCCAGCATCTCTACTTCGTAGATGATGGCGAGGGTGCGGAGTACAAGGACTCGAAATGACATCCAAGTTGTGCCCCGAGTGACATTTGATTTGAGGCGCGAGTCGCACCTTGATTATTCCCTAAATGAAACTGCAACTCAGGGCTCAAATCGAATTTCGCATGATTTTCGCTTGATTGTGGTGTGCGCACGGATAGACGCGGACGGACATTCGGAGGTCCTAACGTACTCCGCACCGCCACAGGCGAGGGAGTAGGCCGTTTCGGACTCTCGGGTACCGACTCAATGGGTAAGACGACTGACATTAACTCTGTCTGCTCTACCAGACATAGAGTCGAATCCCGCCGGTGCCTGTGCGATTTTTTGCGATTGTAAATGCTATGCGCACGGACGCGGACGGACATTGTGCGGTCCTAAGGTATACTCCGCACCTAATAATTAATATACATTTACACCTGCGTACGCGCGGGCGCAAGGCTGACGTAACCATGTAAAAATAATTGAAAGACAACTGGCTCTTTAAAGATACCGTTTGCCGACTTCGAAAACTGTTCAACCTTCCATCTCAATACCTACGAACGACCTTTCCGCGTTCTTTTGGCGGAGACTCCCGTCGAGCCAAACAGGACCTGCGAGTGCGCGCGTAATCGAGGGTGTGCGCGGCACACCGGGGTTGCGTGCCTGCAACATGTGCCACGTGCAAACGCAACGACTATATGCGAACCACGGATGAAGAAGAAAAAAAGAGAAGAAACAGACAACAAACTGAGCGGCGGGAATAAGTTTGATGTATGAACGTTTTCCTCCCACGAGTAAAACGAGGTTCCTTCGACAGCTTTTTCCTTGGCAGCTTCCAGCGTATACGGCTACCGTACTCACTCTCCCAGCGCATGGCAGGCGTGATTAATTTAATCCGCATACTGATGCGCGGATTAAGATGTATGAGCAACAACACCACAAGCGTGGGGGCAAGAAAAGCAGTTAGTTATACGAGTAAAGCAAGCAAAGGTGGCATATGCGGAAGTCACCATGTTCGGCAAACTTTGAATGCTGCCGTGTGGCAACATGAATAATGACGAGGTTCGGCACAGGGCGCGGGCAAATTGGCAATACCTGGCGCAGGTGAATCCGTCGTCGAAACACCTCAGTCTAGTTCTAGACCCAGATTCTGGCCTCAACTTGTTACAAGACTGAAACGGGGAAGTGGTATACGCTCTCTGACCCACGAGTATACCTTAACGAATCTGTTATTGATTACCGGCTCCGTGGAGTAAAAACAAGTTTAGTCCCCGTCGCGACTTCCTCAGGGGGGATACATTCGTATGCAAATAGCCTTAGCATACTGTTACCGCGTACTTTTTTTTTTCTTTCACGATTATGATATTCTACTTTTGTTTCTTCTTCCACGTCTATTACGCTGTTTTCTGTTTGGTCTCTTTTCTGCTTCATAATGTCGCACCAACTTTCCTAAGCTTCACGCTAGCGACGTTCCTTTCACAAGCTTATCTAACCGCAGTCGTGAGCCATGACATAGTTTTACCCTTGGAGAGTCCCTTTCAAAGCATACGCGTTATCAGAATTACCTTACGCAGATTTATAGCTGCTTTAGAGTTCACCATGTGGCTCTTGACGCGTGATCGCATCGAACGTTGTGAATAACTTTATGCAGATAGCGCATGCCTGTTTCTCTGCACGTTAATGACCTCTGTAAGCAGTTACTGATCGTAACCATATACCCTAACCGAGCTGACCTCTTTTTAGAGCGAAGCTGTATAGCGATACTCAGATGTTTAATCGTGTCCGGCCTCGGACAAAAGTGGACAGAATAAGCTTAGCAGCAAAGCCAACTTTACCGCGTATACCCCGTAACTCTCAATATGATGTAGACACGGTGGAAAAAGAAAATCACACTAAAACTGGGCGCGAAGGCATTCTATCATTACGTCACGTTTCATTTACTTGTCATATGTATTTCACCGTAAAATAAAAGCAATTGATAAATGACGTCTGCTGTCAATAAATCAACGTCTACGTACGGGAACAATGTCATTACGAAAAAAGCTTGCAACCCACGTTTCATCAAAACCACCCCAAAGCAAATTACCGCATTTACTCGATTCTAAACACCCCCTTTTTAACACGATCGCGATGTCCAAAGTAAGAGGGGTGCTTAGATTCCAAAAACCTGAACTACACCTCCCCCCGCCACTTTTTTCGTGGCCGTATCTCGACGAGACGAACGCAAGGAATAAAGTATTATTTGGTAAGTATACAAAAAAAAATAGGTACAGACAGTGAATAGACCGCTTACGTCTGATTCGCAGCCACCCTCACTACCACCTGAGTCTGTTGTCCCGCTTGGGCCGCCGCTCTCAGTAGTCCCAACAGGTCGTCCTCTGTTCCGTTGAAGTGGTTTGTAATTGAAAACTTTATAAGTGACTGGGCCCCAGCGTCAAACAGGGCCCGCTTCCACGCGTCTCAAATTCACCTTGCGATGGTTGCATAGAAAAGGGGCGCTTAGATACGCATGCAAGTTTTTTTTTTTTTTTTCAAGATTTTTCTTTCAAAAGTAGGGGAGGGGGCTTACGATCGGGGGATGCTTAGAATCGCGAAAATACGGTATATGACGTTGGACTGCTTAAAACGGTTACATAATTGCGGGAAGTTTTTTCTCAGTGGGTACAACGGAAACTGACAGTCACAGTTTCAATACAAATAACGCGAAGCCGCCATTCCAAAGTCATTACAGCAGCCTAACAAAGACACCGCGAAAGGGACATGCACACGTTTGTCTGCTAAGGCAATATTGAAGCCTGTGGAGTTTCTTGCAATATACACTAGAGAGGAATCTGGTGCTAGCGTCCATGCGGCTCACATCAAGCCCGTCTGTGTCGTCATGAGCCGCCATCAAACCGTATACGCTCGCCTCAGTTTCATCATTGACTTCGATTGAAACGTTTTAGTGGCCGTAAATTCATATACAGTGCCATAAATTTGAATAAGTATAAACTAAAAGACGCTGTTTTAAAGCTAAGGAAATTGAAAGTAAAGCGTGTTCCTTTTACTGGGAGCCTGCCGGAACGGTAGAGCCTACTATTTTTCGCAGTCCAAGCTGTTAGTTACCAATAATGTAAACTTTTGGGAGAAACTCATTAAAGATTCTTATAGTTCGTAAGATGCCTTTCCCACATGAGTGTTGCACAGTGAAGCAAGTCCCTCTTCGGAGGGACTATAAATACAGAAAGTGGCTCTAACTTTTGTTGTATTGAAACTATCCCGAAAAAAATTATGTGCGACGGCTCTAAGACGACTCTAACACGTTACGCTGAGTTTCATTTATTTTTCAAAATTACACCGTTCACCGTGACGTTGTATATATGGTGTAATTGTCTGCTGCCAATACATGGGCTATACTACGGGAGGGAAACGGACATCCCCATGTTCGTCCACTGGAATAAAACACCATTCCGCCCAAGCTTCATACAGATAATTAACTACGAAGTACACTAAATCGCAAATTACGAACAAACGTGTTTTCCTTCGTGCACCTCTTTGGCTAAGACCCGGTCAAAGCATATTGTCGATCATGTTGAGGATCGGCACCACAGCTTCGTTGGCCGTCCTTCTTCACAAAGAGGAACGAAACTAGATTATTTTCAAGAAAATTTCTTTGAGGAACAAAAACTAATCCGATAGCCGGTACGGTGCACGGAATAATAAAGCTCTAAGAAGAAGCCAGCATCCGTGTACCGCTACCTCCTCTCTTTCCCTCTCGACGCCTCGGCTATTGCCGGGATCCGCGCACGGGAGCTGTGTCACTGCGATCCCCGCAGCAGCGGCTAGCTGCTCGAAGCGCTGGTGAGACGTCGTAATTGGCATTAGGCCGGTGGGACGGGGGCGACCCGAAATGGGGGAAAGCCGTTACGAGATTAGCCGCGGCCGAAGCTCACTCGGTGGGCCGTTAGCGCGTCGGGGACGGCGAGCAGCGGTGTACGTAAGCCGCCGCTGGCAGCACACACTGAACACCCCTCCTCCTTCTCCACAGACAGGCTGAAAGAAAGCCCCGAACGACCGTCACACGTACGCGCTGGCAAGTACCTTTTCTCCCTCCCCCTCTTATTGCACCGGTACCCGGCAAAATAAAAAAGTGAGTAAGGCCGTTATGCGAGCTCGGTAGGAAGAAAAAGAAGGCAAAAAAAAAGCGCTCGAAGTCAGAGAAAGAAGAAAGAACTGGGTTAAAGTGACTACACTAAACGAAAAGAAGGGACTGCGGGGAGAACGGCGCATAACGCAAGAACACGGCAATGACCCGGGAAGAAGCGGAATATTGAGAAGGGATTATCGATTCGCTGCAGCGCGGGAACTTGTAGGTTATACAGCAGCAATATGTGCGATGGCTCGAGCGTGGAGGACGACGTGTGAGGAAACACGTCACCCAACACTGACGTCAGGGCACCGTCCCGCCGTTGCAAAGCACCGTGGCTGAAGAAATCAGAGCAAAGCGTCCACGTTAGACGAGTTTTGACGTGTGCTATACAAACGGGCCGGCGGGATAAATCCGGGAAACGGTGTTGTGGACGCATGAGCTCGCGACACACTGACTGACCGCAGCGAGCAAGCACTATATACGCTCTAATTTTCTTTCCGACGTACATATGTTGCCCTTCTGTCGACATTCCACTGCAAATTTAAGGCTTGTCTTCGAAAATGCTGTGCCTGTCGCGAAGCGAGAATGCGAGCCGCCGTGAGTATCTACAGTCTCTGTCAAAAGTTTCTGAGCCTTATTAGATGAGATTAGGTCACAAAGAATTCACACTACACGCTTACCTCTGGAGTGAGAGAGAAATACTTTGTGCCAGAAAGGTAGCGAAAGCAGCTTTCTTGCTGCCAAAAAAATATACCCGATACTTATATACCCGATACCCTAAGCGCCGTGTCCCGTTCACTTCATTCGTCCTTGTTCATTTTGCGCTTACTTACACAAAAAAAATATACTTCCATCAGAGTTGAACGCTAGGCGTTTGTTCAATTTTTTTTGTGGCCCAGAAACATTTGGCAAAAGCTACACGTCCAGGCACACAGTGGGGCTCTTCGATTTATACTCTCGGATTCACCGCGGATAGTCCGCCGAGGATTCCCCGAAGCCATAGGGATACATGGGAAAATCGAATACCGGACTTCTTCTCGGGGAGTCTGCGGTGAGTCCGAGACTGTAAATTGAAGAGCCCCAGTAATCACCATCATCATCGTCGTCGCCATCGTCGTCGTAATCATGGCCACATGCCCACTACTAACGTTGTGTATACGACCGGTACGCTGAGGGAAACAGCTACCCTGCTGCCCATAGGGCAGTGGCGGATCGCCTCTCTTCCTGGGTTTTGGAGTGGGATCTACTCAACACAGCGAACGGCGACTAAGTAGAATCACGAGCCGTTCATCCTGTTTGCAGCTGAGACGCAGTGACATGTGCCAGCGGTTCTTCGTGCATAATCAAGAACCGACAGAATGTTTCAGCAGCTCTTCAGTGAGGATAGAGGGATTCCGGTCAATCTTGCACTTTTGTGGGCGCCATGAGCCGCTCTATCCGCCTGTTCGTTCCCAGTAATGCCGCAGTGGCTTGAGAGCAACTGGAAAACGATATCATGTCTATGCCTGACTAATGTGTCATATAAGCACCGGATTTCAGCCACAAGTTGTTCGTATGGGCCGCGGCGGAGGGCAGCAAGGTCGCTGCGGTCCATTGCCCGCCAAGTCACTCTCGCTAAGTGGAATACACCCGAGTTCTCCAACGCTCGTCTTTACTCGCTCGACCCAGATTTGCAGCGGCACCTACCTAATAACGTGCCACGCTCGGACGTCACCTTACTTTGTCGCCTGTGGCTAGGTGTTGCCTTCACCGGTGCTTACTCCTACACCATTGGAATGGCCAACAGCCCTGCTTGTGATGCGTGCGCCACCGACGAGACGATTGAACACCTTCTGTGCCATTGTGACCGCTTCATAACACCGAGGCAACAGCTCTCCACCACACTTCGCCGACTCGACGACCTCCCCTTTACAGCGCAGACAATTTTGTGCCATAGGCGTTGTCCGACACAGGCCGAAAAGGCTATAAAAGCCCTACTGCTCTTTTTGAAGGACACGGGCCTATCTGAACGATTGTAGGGACATTACTATAGTGCAGTGCCCTTAGTTCGCCCATTTTATCAGTGGACCGTATTAGTTTTGTGCATTTTCTGGTTGTGTGCGTTGTTTGTACCGCCTTTATAGTTGCCTGGTCACGCCTTGTGTTTTTTCTACTTTTCTTTCTCTCATTTTCTCCTTTAATATGTACTGCTGTCCTTTCTTTCCCTTTCATTTCCCGTATCCCCTCCCCCCTGAGTAGGGTAGCCAACCGGACAGTATTCTGGTTAACCTCCCTGCCTTTCCTGTACTATTCCTCCCTTCCTTCCTTCCTTCAGTGAGGAACTGTCAGACGGCGTGTAAGACTTATTTCCAGCGGTTCACCTCTGAGCATACACTGCATTACACCTATGGCGCCACTCCACTTCGGTGAGCTACTCCCTCCGTGGAAGCGTCACACAACTGGACCTCTATGCGCACACAGAGTGCGCACATCGTCTCTCAAACTTATTAGCGTTACTTGCTGTCACCTGACCAGGCGTGATGCGGAGTAGTGTGACAACGGCCATAACTAGGCAAAGCAATCATTGCCAAAGTTTTTTTTAGGATCAATGGCAGAGAACGAAGTAAGGTTTGTTTTGTGGGAGAAGCCCCTTGGGGGCTCGGGATGTCGGCGTCTCATGTCGTCGTAGTATCATGTAGTCACGGTACTAAAACACCGGGACACCCGTTTTCCAACCCCTCGCGCTGCAATGTAACGCGTACTAAAAGAACACACCTGGACGCTCGTTTTCCAGCGCCTCGGGCTAGGACGTTTCATCTCTGTGGGAAAAACGCCTACTGAAAGAATACACCGGGAAATTCATCTTCCAACGCCTCGCGCTAGAACGCGTCGTGCTTCAAAGACACGAGACTTGCAGCAAAGCCGTATTACCTCTACCCCCCAAGGGTTTCATCTCCGTGGGCAACAACGCCAAGGCGCCAGTAATACGCTGCCTGCTTCGCCCCTCCCCAGGTTTCGCGTAAGCGGATATGGCCCGGGATCATTCGCTTGCACAGAAACTCCTGGATCCGACGCAACTTCTTCGGGGCTTTGCTGCAGGGCATAAAAGTAGTGCGAGTAAAGACATGCAAAACAACTGTACTACTTTTACATTACTTCCTCGCGATCCCGGGATTTTACGGAAGTGTGTGCTGGGGGGAAAGAAGGATCAAAGCCTGTAATGACCACAATCCCTGTGGTCGTTACGCGACGCAGATAGAAACGATTTGTTTACGCCACTGAACCTATACGGCGGGAGATGGCGCGACAGAGAGAAGCTTATGGGGTGAGTGTAGACTCGAGTTATGACAACCATTGATTAAGCGTGTAGGATACCAGCACGCGCAAAGAGTCACTGAACTTCCTCTTCGCGCTGCGAGCTGTCAGGTCCAGCCTCAACGACCAGTGAACTCGCGCGGGTTCTCACGAGCTCCCTGGCAAGCGCGAAAAACGCTCCCACCGTTCAGCCGGCCATCGCTGTTCATTGGGACGGCCGCGTATAGGAGCAGGAATACGCAGGCTATATGCGGACGAGTCGCTGTATTATCTTTACGACGCCACGGCGCTTTGTCACCTAGTGTAAACAAAAGGCGATGCCGGCTCACATATGATTATGCGATCCCAACCACGCTGTGAGCCACTGCATTGATCTGCAGACAAACAGCATACTCCACGGGGGACTTTGTCATGAATATTCGCTTACGGATACCTTTACTGCCAGCTTTTAAAAGCATAGTTGAGAAGAAATCTCTCCAAGGGTTTCCCAAGGGATGCGAACCGTATATGAATAGCGAGATGAAACTTCCGCAGTCGTTAACCTCGCAGGATAAAACAAGTCTGCAGTACTATTATATTAAAAAAGAGCCTTTCTTGGGATACCTGAAGACGAAAATTTTGGTCTGTCTGTCTGTCTGTCTGTCTGTCTGTCTGTCTGTCTGTCTGTCTGTCTGTCTGTCTGTCTGTCCGCCCGTCCGCCCGTCCGTCCGTCCGTCCGTCCGTCCGTCCGTCCGTCTGTCTGTCTGTCTGTCTGTCTGTCTGTCTGTCTGTCTGTCTGTCTGTCTGTCTGTCTGTCTGTCTGTCCGTCCGTCCGTCCGTCCGTCCGTCTGCCTGTCTGTCTGTCTGTCTGTCTGTCTGTCTGTCTGTCTGTCTGTCTGTCTGTCTGTCTGTCTGTCTGTCCGTCCGTCCGTCCGTCCGTCCGTCCGTCCGTCCGTCCGTCCGTCCGTCCGCCTGTCTGTCTGTCTGTCTGTCTGTCTGTCTGTCTGAGCTACCATGGCTCATACATGCCCACATTATTCACCGCAGAGGAAATCTCAGGCATGTTTGACGCATATTATAAGTGCATAACCGAAAATATCAGCGTTATTTTATTCAACATGACCCGCCTGATTGGTTTTTACGGTAGCAAAAAAAAAACAAAGCGTTAAAAGCGTATGCCGAAGAGAGGCGACGTAAAAGCAAACGCAAAACCCCAATACGTCGGCTCGAGCTGCTCTTAGTACAACAAAAACAAAAGGCCCAAACTGATGCCGCGCGGGAAGTGCGAACGCGGGAAAATTGAAAGGAGCACACTTCAACTAAATTCATCATAGTAGGATGCAAGAGGGCAGGGAGGTATAGAAAGGAGAGGGTGTTGTGTTGCAAGACCGGGGGGAGAATATCGTCTTTTGATGGCATTTGCAGTAAAGCAAGCGCACACGTGGCCATTTTTCGACTCCATCAGCTGTTACACACACACACACACACACACATCATACATACGTACATACATACATACATACATACATACATACATACATACATACATACATACATACATACATACATACATACATACACATACATATATACATACATGCATACATACATACACACATACATACATACATACATACACACATACATACATACATACATACATACATACATACATACATACATACATACATACATACATACATACATACATACATACATACATACATACATACATACATACACATATGCACGTACAGTCATGGACAAATCACACGCGAACGCAAAAATATGAATCGCAACAAACAAATAGCGTAATTTCTTTCCATTGAAGTCCAACTGTGGCAGGGCTGCATAACAGCAGCAAAGTTTGGAAATGTGACTTTCCAAAGATATCACAACCGCGTTGCTGTGGTTTCCACGAACCATAGTCTTCGATTTTGCGTGTTTTTTGGTGCATATTTTCATGTTCGCTTTTCATTTAGCCATGACTACATACATGCATACACGCATGCATACCTACGTACGTAGGTGCATACCGACGCACGCACACACACACAAGCCGATGGGAAATGCATGTCTACGAGAGCGCAGACCAGCGGGATGCTTGCGGTCACGATTAATTTGGCGGACACAATTCTCACAGGACGCCGAATATACATTCTGCCGTATATATACGCACACACAGTCGGCGTCTTTTCACTAGCGCGTCTCGCGGTCTCTCAGTGATTTACGAAACGCGCCTTCGCCTCGTGCCGTAACGAATTCGCCCGTTAATGAGGGGACATTTGTCACAGCCCGATGCTGGCTTCGATAGAGCTGTCAGCCGTCCAGGCCGCAGGCGACGGCACCAAGCCAGCTGCGTCGTTTTACTTAGACAGCCGCCTGCGAATGTTCTCGGCTCTGACCCTATATATACTCCAACAGCCTGCATACAACGCTGCCTCAGCTCTCTAACAACTGCTCAGGGAACTCAGGTGCTTCCAAGGCGAAGGTTGGAAAGAATATCAATAAACGAACACGATCCCCAGCTGCGCTGGGTTAGGGATTTTAGACTAGGCCGGATGAGGCAATAATTCCGCTTCTTAAGAGCGGGTGTACAATCGCTTTATTCGATTTGCCCGCAACTTACACCGGAGCGATCTATAGTGGTTCTCACGGTGGCCCCACTCGGCCATTTATTTCGGCGCGCGCGAGCTCGTTCTGTACCACAGCGCAAAACGGCACTGGACGGTTCCATTCGATTCGCCCTGCGTGGTTCGAGCCAGTTCGCACGGGTACAGCGACCGTGCAGCTATCGTGAATAAGCGGTCCTTGTCAAGTTTTTTTTTCTTAGTTTTTAACAAGTAGCTCGCGTTCACAGCCCCTGGGTCGCACGTAAGACCTCGAGCTAAACCCGTTCCACTGTTCAATTTATTGATGCCCAGATGGATGAGAATAATACTTCGCCGTCCTTGGCGAGTAGTATCTGCCTCAATCTCTCTACGACCAACTCCGACTTAACACTATCTGGTCCAGAGGTGCTCCGGGATTTTGGCCACTTATCTCTTTTGGTTGGCCCTCTTTTTCATGCAGCCGTCTCAACAGTCTGCTTCTTGATTGACTTGTCACCCTCACGGGGCCTTGCATCTGGTCATTCCGAACCAGTACTGTCCTTCCAAGAATATACTTATCCACCGCAGCACCCTAGTATCCGATGTATTCCCTCTTTGGCTGTCGGGACTATACTTCGGGAAAGTGTTTCGATTGATTTCAGCACCGCTGGTCTTGTTATTTAGTGGTACGCCTAGCATCTTCAGTTTGATGGCAATCTTTATTTTTCAGGTATACCCTCAATCCGCTTTCCAATCCTTCAATCCTGCTAGGATTCCGCCTTGTTACTTCATTCACAAGTGCATCCTGCTTCGTCAATGACTGAGTACGCATCTGAAGGACCTTTTTCTTTCGGTTGCGAAACCTCCAACCTTACAATTTCGGTTCTATGCTGAACGGCAGGTCTGATTTTTCATTCGATGTTGTACGACAGCTACCCCGCCCCTTTGAGCGAGACGAGAGGCCAGTCAGTGACAGCGAATAAGGAAACTACAATGTGATACTTGAATGGAAATAAGTATAAGGACACGCCAATGCAGGGGAATTAACGAGGCTAGTTAAAACAGTACATGATATAATAGATTTCAATGCGTCTAAGTGTGGCCGATTAGTGCAGAACTAAACTCCGCCATTAATAATATTCAAGCTTGCCTGCCTTTGGAATTCGCTTTGTCAAGACTTCACTCTCAGACGAAATGAAAAGAGAGAGAGAGGAGATTCATTCATGCGCTCTTTCATGCGCTCAGGGGTTCTTTCATGCGCTTATGGAACAGTAATGGCAACATTTCTGCAACAGCCATGTGGGTTGAGTATTTCTTGGTAGACACATTTTTGTGAAAAACAAGAAATGGAAGAAAAGAGAAAATAAGTGAAATTGAAGCGAAATTTGTTATAAGCTTGTTACGTGAACGATATCACCAAGACGTACACGGAGAGTTTTTACAGCGAACAACAATATATAAAGTCGTTCAAATAAACAGAATTCTTAACAAAATGCAGCATTGCTGATGCGTAACGCGCTCTCCATCCGGCCTGAAGGCGGGTGTCTTCCCGTCTCGCGTTCATCGTTCAGGGGCAGCTCGGTTGAAGAAGAGCGATCACGTCGTGTTTGTAAGAGGGATCGGGGGGCCCAACTCCTTGAGCGAGGCTTCCGCAACCGCGGGCTGCTCGCAAGTCAAACAGGGGCTAATTAGGCCATATTTCGGGACGCCCCTTTGCTTTTTCTTAGACTCCTCCCCGTCTTTCTTTCTTCCGTTTGCCCTGCCTCTACCTACCTCCCGGGCACGCTCAATCGTCGCCCAAAGTAGCCTGCCTCGCCGACGCCGAAAGAAAAAAAAAATAACAAAAGGAACAAAGGAGAGCCTCGCGCTCATCCATCGACCGACAACTACGCGTACGACACCGCGCCCAAATTAAAACGCTCTCCTCCCGAGCGGTATACATTTCTTCAGTGGAATCCCACAGGGCGTTCTCCTGGTCCCCCCCTTGTTCAGAACCCGGCGGTAATGCGAACCTCCCTCTATACTTAGCGCGAATGAATAAGGCAATAACACTAATGCAAATGAGGCGCGTATAGAGACACTGGAAACGGTGTCCGTGGGAGCGAGTGATCCCACGCACGAATGTGCGTGCAGTTCTCCCGTAGATCATAGCCGCGTATTCGTGTCCTGTGTATTCACGTCCGCTCGACCGGGGAAAGGAGAACGGAACAGGTAAAGCCCTTATTAGGTCCCCCGTAAAACGCTGTACAAACGATCTCCCGCGGATCGTTTTGCCAAGCAGCCCGACGGCGATAAAAAAGACGTCCCCCCTTTATTTGTATAATCATAGCACGGTTGGACACATGCGCAAGAAGAAACCAAATAATGCTCCCCCGTTTAATAGTTCGCGCAGTACATTTTCAGAATAAGCGGTTAGGAACGGGCCACTGCTAGGAAATTCAAACGTGTTTTGCAGCGAATGAGGGAGGACATCGCAAGGCAGGAACCGCGGGAGGCGCACGGAAGAGGCGGTGAGACACGTGCATGCTGACGACGACGATGATGATACTGATGATGATGATGGTGGTGGTCGTGATGGTGGTGATAATAATAATAATAATAATGGTGGTGGCGGTGAGATTAATGGCGGCGACGACGACGGCGACGATGATGATGATGATTAAGATGCTGATGATGATGGTGTTTGTGGTGGAGAGAGTGACGGCGACGACTACGACGATGATTATGATGATGGTGGTGTTGGTGGTAGCGGTTGTGAGAGTGACGACGACGACGGTGATCAGTATGATTATGATTATGTCCAGAATAAGTCCCGAAGGGCTATGTTTCATGATGTCTAACGACTCAGAAGAAGCGTTATCAGACATAACACGTAAAGTGGCAGGTCTATGGAATGCGAACACAAACATTACAGCGGACGAAATTTAGGCGTGCGGCAAACAGTGGGGCAAAACGGGAAGAAATAAAACGTTGCTCATCGAGGAAGGTCAGGTAATATAGTTCTCTCCCTCGCAAACGCCTCCTACAGGAGTGTGTAACGCTGCGCTCCCGGCATCCAACGGGAGAGCGCCAGCGGACAGCGGTAATAGTATCACTGTTTGCCTCCAGAGTTTAAAAAAGAAGAAAAGAGAAACGGTAAGGCTTGATTCAAAGCGCCTGGTGGGAAAGTGACCAGTTCGAGGTATAAGAAGCATGGCGAGGGCATGCGTCAGGTATTTGTAAGCCCACGCGGCTGCTGTAAACAGCGTACGCGCGCAAAGCAACAAATACTATTGCCAAAGAAAAAAAAAATAAGAAAGACAGTGTGTCAGAGAGTTTAAACAAGAGTCAGTACGCAAAAGGTAAAGAAACTAGAGGAAGCGAATGGTGGACCGACACAGAGACTGCGAGTGATTACGGCGTTGGGAGTGGCGCGAGTGGAGAAGCGGATGAGAAAGGGCGGGAAACATAAACGCCACTTTGGGCAACAAGCGGCAATCGTATGTATACGCCCCTCGTCACTCCCGACACAACACGCGGCACGCACAGTGGGACGCGGGGCGAAACAGCAACACCTCATAGGTGAGAAGGAAGCCGGCGAGCATGGTCGTAACGTGGGGGCCATTCCGCTGGTGGAAATGGTAAAGCTCGAACAAATACAAGTAAAAACACCACCTAGAGGACGCCTAAGCATGGCGTGCCTACATAGCCAACGCATGAAAGTGTAAGTACTGAGGCTTTTATTTGTACCTGGTAGGCGTTAGGAAAAAAATGGCGACTTGTATGCCCTGACGCAGAGCGATGAACATGAGCTATAGTATATTTAATTGCCCCTCAATCTTGTATACGAAACGCGAGAGCATATTCAAGCGCGCCCACGCACGCACGCACGCGGGAAAGAGAGAGAGAGAGAGAAAAAAAAGCGTCGTCGATCGAGCAATTTGCATACCGCATTTACGCGATTACAGCCCACGCGAGTGTTTTAGCATATCTGCACGGATGAGATGACGCCGACGGAAGGAGAAAATCAAGGCCAGCTCGGGCTAAAAGACAGCTTTATCTACTCCTCTCAAAGACGATTAGTTTAGGGGAAGCTCAAGAGGGGAGCTAGTTTGTGTAACGGCGAAATTTGGTCAAATATCTGCCGCTACGGTAGCATGCTGACCGCAGTGAAGCAGTCGAGGCGTTGAAGAAGTTTTAAGGTTAATTTGTTTACTTTACTGATGTCATTTACTGATCTTTAACACATACAAATTTGAAAGAGTGCACTTATTACATCAAATAAGCAAAACAGTCAATAGATCAAGGGTACTTAACGGGACATGGCTGACTGGATCGCGGTCTCCCGGCGAAAGGGCCCGACGACGGGCGGCAGAGTTTCTGAAGTGAGTCCGGGTGCAGGCCGCCCGCGGACCTCAATAGCTGGCGGAGCCGCGTTATATCCGCATCAAGCAGTCCGGTGGAGAACGTATTGGGGAAAACCGTGTATTCTGGAGCGTGCGGACCGCGGGGAGTAAGGCATTCTGCAGCCAATCGGGGAGACGCTTGTAAACACCAATAAGTCATGTTCCCGCCAAAGTGAAAAGGACCAATAAAACACAGACACAAGGCTTGAACCCGAAAACCCGCGCTTGGAGAATTATGGGCGTAAATAAAGTAGTTCAGACAAAACGCACAAAAGTAAACAGTGGAAAAAACAGAACGGTCTTCTGAAGTACACTGAGGACACGGAGCCTGAAAGCGACCAGCCGCGGCCGCACTGAAACCCAAGCTGGGACGATGGTCCCCCTCGACAGCCGCGTCCTCCGGTCGGTCAGCGCGCAGACACACTCAGCTTGCGTTTCTTAGAAAAAACGAGGCTAGGCAACCGATTAGGGATGCTACAAAAATAAGAAAAGCAAACTGAAAGGGGGCTTCGCGACATTTGGATAAGTGACAATTTCGATACCCATCTGAAACGCAGTCAGATGTTTACAAGAAAAAAAAAACTAACTAACCCACCCCCCCCCCCCCTTTCACTGGCGCTGGCTACCAACCCAACCGAAAACCACTATCTTAACATAAGTACCCCAGGAAGTGGAGGGGAGCGCAGCCTCGTCGGTAGCGTAGCTGGTATCGCACCAGAGCGTTATCCTGGAGGTCGTGGGTTCGGGTACCACCCGGCCAGCATGTTTTTCTCCACTTTCTTTCTATCCGAAAATTTCCAAGAATGATAGTTGTTTCAAGAAGAGTAAATGACCTACCACCTTCTCTCCTTTGCCTGCCTCGGCGTTCTTGACTGCTGGCATTTATTTCTCTCTGTCTCTTGCTCTCTCTCTCTCTCTGTTATATATATATATATATATATATATATATATATATATATATATATATATATATATATATATATATATATATATATATATATATATATATATATATATATATATATATTATTTACTTATTTATCTCCTTCCAACATTCCTCTGCTGCACTTCCTAAAGCCACTCCCATCCTATACTTTGTCTTTTAATGCATCTCTGTCAATCTCTCCCGGCGAATTAATTTTGTCCCTTCACCTGCATATCGTGTTTCCCTTTGTTCACTCTGCTAATTGAATGCACGAAAGACTCCGTGGGATCTGTTGACGACTATATACTCTGCCTACGCACCGCCTTATCTTATTTTATGCTTCCACTTTTAAAATCTCCAGTTGGCGTACGCGAAGCGAATGTCCTCACCGCGAGCAGCTTGCCAAACTTTTAAGTAAAGGAAAACCGACTATGCAAATGAAAGCTTATCAAACGCGCAGAAGAGAGTAGAATTTTTTCTTTGTTTTTTTTGGGCTTCCAACTTCACGATCACCACTCACATCCGCTTGCTAAACAGCCCCCAGAATTGGTATGGGCGCCGTCGGAATTGGTGTTGAGCTCACGCGGGGAGGTCTTCTGATTAATTTAGCCGAGTGGCGTTGCTTTTGAATGGTTGGTAAAATATCGAACGCGCGGGAATTTCCAAACTTCCGTCGTTCAGCCCCCGCCATGAGTGCCCGGGAAAGGTAAATGACTTCGTTATAAGCAGTGATTCGTTAACAGCAGTGACCATTTGCTCCGCCATCCCTGAAATTGGAACTTTAAAAACTGCGAACAAAGCAATACTTCGAATAAAGCGATTTCGTTATAACAAGAGTTTACTGCACGCAGATTCATTTTGTTGTTGCTGTTGTTGTTTAAGAAGGGGCTTCATCCGTTGAATATCAAAACGCGCCGACGCAACGCAGGCGATCAGGCGCGGCGTAGTGGAGCGCTCCGGATTAATGTTGACCACCTGGGGATCTTTAACGTGCGCCGAAATCTCTTTTCGCCTATTGTGACACGGTCGGAGCAGTTTGGATGGTTTGGACTTTGACTTAAACTTATTATTGCTGCTCGGGAGAAAGCTTCGCGTTTTAACCATGTTTCCCTTAAAGGAGCTTTGATTTTTGTTATGCTCCTGAGAAGTGGCATGAGTTCAGTTGAGGTGATCCTGCCAACAAACAACCCACGCTGGGATTACATACGTAATTAGCTTTCAAACCAAAGAACAAAAAATTGCAGCATGTGCACTCCGTGGACGATGGCGAGGGTGCGGAGTACGGGGACTCGAAATGACCTCCAAGTTGCGCCCCGAGTGACATCCGATTTGCGCTCCGACCGTCATTCGATTTGAGCCGTGAGTTGCACCTTGATTACTCCCTAAAGGAAACTGCAATTCACGGCTCAAATCGAATTTCGCTTGGTTTTCGCTTGATAGTGGTGTGCGCACGGATGAACGCGGACGGTCATTTGGAGGTCCTAAGGTACTCCGCACCGTTACAGGCGAGGGAGTAAGCCGTTTGACTCTCGGGTACTAACTCACTGTCGTAGCCCAATGGGTACACCGACTGTCACTGTAACTCTGTCTGGTCTACCAGACACAGGCTCGAATCCTGCCGGTGCCTGTGAGATTTTTTGCGATTGCTATGCGCACGGACGCGGACGGACATTGTGTGGTCCTAAGGTACTCCGCACCTAAAAATACAAACGACCATTTTCCGGCTCATGCGAGGAAGAAAGGAAAATCAGCTTACGACTGAGCGAATACGGTACTTGCACTGCGCGGTATTACATAGCATACATAGCGCCGCATACAGGGCCAATTTCGACTGCGTGAATTGAGGGCGCGCATGGCATGGGTCGGTCAACTCCTCCCCTCCCCTCTTGGCGCACTTCTTTCTTCGCAGCCGTCTTTTTTTATTATTATTTTTTTTTTTCAGAAGTCGACGAGGGCGATCAAGCGTGTGCTTCCCACCTTGGTCAGCGACGCCGAAAAGAAAGAAAATGATACGAGCAAATAAATATCGGAAGACGGCAGCTGCCGCAGCCAGCTCATTATCTCCGGTCGGTTTCGCCGGACGCTCTCCAGACTCGCCGAGAGCGAGAGTGCATACGACAGATGAGTCCCGCGGGCGTATACGCGCGCGTATCATCTGGTGTATTTTATACGCGAACAGAGCGCGGGCTTTCGATACTCCACCGGCACACCTCTATTTGAGAAGAGCAGGGACAATCGCTGACTGACTTTTCCTCCCAACTACCGCGTCTCAATACACTGCCGGGACGCCTATGGTTGGGGAGAGTCGAGAAAATCGCGGACTGAGACTTCTCCTCCGATCTGCCGACTCTCTCTATTAGGGTATTTACCTCCGCCATTTATCTCCGGTGTGTTTTGAATGCCGCGCTTGAAAAAAGTTTCTAAGCCATTTTTTATTCCCCAGACCCTCAAAAGACGATACGAGCACTCTGAATTTCGCTAAGCTAGCTCAGAACAGTTTGAAGGCAAAATAGCGTAACATGTGTATGATAAAGGACAGGAAGGAGGCTTGAAAAGCGACCTTTAATGAGAGTTGCATTTTACGCGATAACTCACATGATTGCTTGACCGCATACGTCCTTCCTTAAAGCGCGTCTTCAAAGCTATACAGCTATACAGGTACACAGCTAGCTATGTCTATACCTGTAGACGCACACGCACGCACGTACGGTGGCCGCAGAAGACAGGATGAACAGTTCCGAGCCAAAGCTACGCCGAGGCGACCGGTTTACGCAAGAGGTCAAGCGTAAAGCACTCCGTTCTGATTGCGGATGACCGCCCCAGGTGGGTGGCAGAGCGCTCGAGCAGCAAAAAAATAAAATAGAGAGAAAAGGTCCAGAGACAGAGAGAGGGGAGGGAGAGAGAAAGAGAGAAGGAAAGAGGTTTTGCAGGCCGACACAGTATAGTGCAAGCTAAACGCAGTGCCAACCACCCTCGTGCACTGGGCTAACGCAGACACCGACTGCTTTTACCTTTGCAGTCGAGACCGAAGCGTAACTCGGCGCAAGCTTACCGTCTGCACCCAGTTCAGCCCTCGCCAGCCAGGTGGCGTTAGTGTAGTTGTTGACTGCTGCGGACCGGAGCGCATCCGGAACCGTTGACAGCTTGGTCGGCATCTGCTTAATGCGGGAACTCGAGGTGGAATAATTAGGTAGGTTGGACGACTGGCGCGGGTGCGTCGCCAAGCGGAATGAATACGCCAGGCGAGTAAGGAAGATAATCGTATGTGAGCGACTTTGGTTTCGCTGCCATGGTTCCGTCCAGGACACAGCCTGTGTGGGCTATTCGCTTTTGCCTCGCGATAGTGTTCAGGCACGCGGACGTCCCAGTTGTTGCCCAGAACGTAAGTACCGAGTGCCTCACTGACTTCTCGAGCATTGTAGTAAGAGAAGAAAGGACTGCTTTGAACACACCGAAACAAAACCTACGGGTACTGTTTGGCGTTTCGTTGAAAAAGTCTGTACACATCAGTGTATAGAATACGTTACAGGTTAGCCCATGGATTAATCTACAGATAATCCTCCCAACACCACCTCAAGTTCTTCAACGTTTCGTGAATGCGGTGAATAATGGAACGTACAAAAATCTTGTCTTTTTTTGCATTTCACCTTTGCGTGGTTTCTGAAGCCACTCTCCCAGTTTAGGAATCAGCCGTCCATTATCGTTCTCGTGCTTGGAACTAGGAAGACCTTTAATTGCAAAACACTGTCTTTTGCTTCTTTCTTTCTTTCTTTCTTTCTTTCTTTCTTTCTTTCTTTCTTTCTTTCTTTGTTTGTTCTTCTTCTTCTTCCTTTTTTTCGTTCTCTCTTTCTTTCTTTCTTTCTTCTTCCTTTCTTTCTTTCTTTTCCTTTCTTTCTTTTTCTTCTTTCTTTCTTCTTCTTCTTCTTCTTCTTCTTCTTCTTTCTTTCTTTCTTTCTTTCTTTCTTTCTTTCTTTCTTTCTTTCTTTTACAGCGGAGTTGCACACAGGACACTAGCGAGAGTCCTGTGTACTTCTTCGTCCGCGTCTGTTTTTCGCTGGTAAAATGCAGCACTTTAAAGTTGTGGCCATCGCAGGTGCTACGATGCACGCGGGGGGCAGGGATCCAAAGCGGAGGACACGTGACAACTCACCGTAACACGCAAGAAGCACGCAAACTCACGACAGAACATCCTGATGCACGCTACACGACGGCTAACACAACGTTTGTGATTAAAGTTCAGCTGAGAGAAACACTAGGCAGAACCACTTTATTTTATCTGAAGGCCCAACCTGTCAAACCTATTTCGGCTTCTGTTCGAAGAAAAACGGTGCTTCGCTTGTTTAAAAGGAAATAATTAAAGCTTGCAACCCCCCCTCGCCCCCCCCCCCTTTTTTTTCTACTTTTCCGTGACCCAAAACAGCACGCCGCAAAACGAACCACCCGAACAGTTGGCCTAGGAAGGGCGGTGCCGCCACCTAGAAAAACGGGCAGAAAAATCCTCGTACCATTCTCGAGTAGGTCGGTCGATAAACGTGGCGCGGTACTCTTAGCGCAACCGGTGGCGCCGGTAATCTTATAGAAGCCGAAAACAAAACAGGGCCATAGAGGTCATCGAAGAGGTCATAGAGGCCCACCTAACGGCGCAGAAAGCAAGACTGGGAGCAAGCCCAACGGGTAGGGAAACGCTAGCTATATAAGCTTGGGTACACGGCGCCGCACATCACGGAAAACGCAGTAGACACCCCGCCTGACATAAGGACCAGAATTTTAAGAGCGAATGCTCTTTATAAGCGACCCCAAACCATCCACCGCCGGCGGCGGCGGCGGCGTCGGCGGCGTTGGCGTCCGCAGTGCTCCTCTACATTTAAAAAAGAAACAGCATCCGGCGCCAGGTTTCGATCCGAGGACTTTGCGGCCGCAGCGCGACGCGCTACCGACTAAGCCACGGAAGCCACGCTGATATCAGAGTGAGTAACGCGCCTTATATCTTTAACGCATTCAAACTACGTCGTCAGCGGCGTGCGTTGGCGACTCAGCGGCGTTATAGCGGCTTGATAACTGCGTGGTGTACACGTGATACTACAAACCCGATGGAAGAGATGGAAGAGAAGGCGGTGGGCTGCGGGGGCCGAGCGCAAGCGCCGCAAGCGGGCCGACAACCGTGCATTCGCACTTTCACATTCTCCCCCTCGGGGAAATGCGGGGGAATTTTTTTTGTCCGTCCAGCACCCCGGAATATGTCCCCTCAGCATCATGAGGGAAGACGTATAGCAAGAGCTACTGCGTTAGAAAAAAGATCGGAGAGAGAAGAAATGGACAGCCAATGCACTCGCCATTTGTACAAGTGCGGCACAGCTGGCTGGCGCCGCATCTTTTCAAAGTGCTACGAGTTGTGCCGCGCCTCCGTCAGATGGCGCCACGGGTCCCGCGACCGAGAGAAGACACAGTGAAACATCCCCCTCGCGAGGGTCACGATCAAATGCAGAGCATTTCCGGGGGCGCACGACGTTAAGTAGTTTGCGTTACGTTAATGTTGTTGCACTTGTTGCAACTGCTGACGAGAGAGCGCTCGTCAGCAGTAATTTGAATGAGTCAACGATATAAGGCGCGTTCGTAGCGTCCCATTCTGTGTCGGCTTTGTGGCGCAGTGGGTAGAGCACCATGTACATTGCGTTCCGCCCGCAGGGTCGAGGGATCGAAACCGGGCGCCGGATAGTATTTTTTTTTTATATAGTAGGGACAACGACGGTGCGGACTACGGACGTCAACGCGGGTGACATCGTGAGTTACTGAAATGCTCTGCATTTAAAAAAAGTGTGGAGGACAAGACCACGTCGTCCATACAAGACCACGTCATCCATGTCCTTGCCTCGAGTCCTTTTTTGCTCTTTTTTGATACACTTAGATAAGCTCCTCCAACCCCATTTCCCCATTCACAATTTGTGCCGTCACAAATTCTATTGCCGAACAGTGTGCGTGGGCGCCAGTATCATTTTTTTATTTATTTTTTCATTTCTCCGTTTATAAACACCTACCGCAGCCTCGAGCGTTCATAGTATTTTTGCTTGCGGCAATTTTTGCGTTTCTGTCTCCCATCATTACGTAGTCGGCAAGGAAGTTTCCGTCTGCATTTACACAGCTGTCCAAAATGAATTTGCAGACAAACGATTGAGATTTCGTGCACTGGACACCTCCAACGCAGACGACAACGCCCCCTTTCAATTCAATTCAATTCAATTCAATTCAGTTTTATTCAGTGATGTATACGTATTTACATACGGGTTGTAAATTGTAATACAGACGGAGGTCCCAAGGCCGAAGCCGTACGCGGGCGCAGCTTCACAATGTTGCCAGGATACGCGTTGCGATACACGGAGGAACCTAGGTGGTGCGACCGGGGCAGCCGCGTGAGAAATCGCCCGGGCAAATAACCAAACGAAGGTGCAACCGGGAAACTGCAGTCTGTGCGGCAGACACATACAGTGAGCGGATCCACCAAAAAGAAGAAGAAAAAAAAAAGAGCGGCATGGGCAGCAGAGGGGGGCAGACTCGGAAAAGCAACAACAATCGCTACCCACCAGCGGGTCGTCTGCCCGGGGAGGGGGAGATGGCATAACGCCGAGAACGAAGACAGGGAGTGCAGCGGCTGAGGTGATTTATCGGCGTGCGCCATTTGGGGTCAGGAACTGGCCCAATCTCTCGTCTTCCTATACGTCTTCTCTCACTCTTCTCTGCCGCACGGCTTCCTTGCTTCGTGTTTGCTTCTCCTCTTTTTTTCTTCTGTTCGTGTATTTGTACTTTTTTTTTAATTTTCTTAACAGTTTCAACCACTGCGGTCGTTTCCGGCTTCTTCATTTTACGATCGCGCAAAGAAAAGCGCGATCATTCGTTGGGAGCTCATGCGATAGGAATGGAGCGGAGACTCCGCGCACAGCGCGAAGTTGTCCGGATACGCCGCTCTGCCGTACACGGAGAATGTGAAACGGAGTGGAGCAAAAGTGGAGTTAACAGCGCAGGTGGTTTTGCAACGCGTGAGTGAAGCAGATGCGAAACTACGCCTCAGCGGCGCGCCCGGAAGGCGGGAAATTTGAAATCGGTGAGGGCGAATTCACACCTGCCGCACAGCATGATGTTAATTTTGTTCGCAGAATCAGTTTGAAGTTGGGCTGCCGAAAAAACAATCGCCAGCGTTGAAAATACCTTCTATACACCGAATACGAGCACGACGCAGCATGTTTCGCGTTTTGCTGCTTAACGAATATTTTCAGCGCTGTCATTCAGCTGCTATATAACGACATTTAACTCCCTCGCGCTACAATTTATCGCAAATGAGAGGAGATTGTTGATATGCAATCATGTCATTTAACAAAGTAGCAAGCCACATACACAGTTTCCTATGTAGGTGCATTTCCAATCGAATTCGTACAACCGAAGGAAGACGAACAATAAGCCATTAGCCTTAATGATTGGTTCGCTTATTGCTCCTCTGGACCAATCAGCGAACCAATCACTCCACTCCAGGACTGCTCCTCAAATTTCAGGTGCCCACTCGAAGAAAGAATCGCCAAGGTTCCTAGAGGGTTCCTAGGGTTCCTAGAGTTCTTATTCAGGTTGTATTACAGGTAATGTAGCCAGCTTTATAACATGTTCACGTTCATCCCGTAGGCGCTATTGATGATAGGACACAGCTGACGCAACGGTGGGCATGCGTTTATGTCACCGCAGAGTATATGAACCAACGTGGTATAACGAATTGAAACGATTAGCAGCGTCAAACGGTAGTTGTCGCCTCGATTTCAAGGAACGTAACCTGTGCTCTAAAAGAGCTTGGAGCTATAATGTCCGGTCCACAGCCCGACATTTTTTTTTTTTTTCCCAACAGAAAAAGAAACTCTGCTGTTGCGATTTCGGAGTCACAATAGCTGGAGCCTCCAGACTGCCGAAAAACCGAAACGAAATTGCAAAAGGTGTTTCAGAAAAGTGGAACTGAAATGACCGTGTGAAATGATTTCTGCCTTGCGCCTTCATTCGGGGTTTTGTCTGTCTATAATTTTTATGCGTCATTTTTTTCTTTTATGCTGTCCTTTCATACTTTTAACACGCTCCCTCGGTACACTCAACCAGCCTTTTGCCCTTCTCCCTGTTTATCTTATCTAATACTTATCAATGCCAAGTATGGAGGAGAGAAGTCGCAGTAGCGTCCCAAGCATATACACCCGACTCTATAATATCCGAGCTTTTCAAACGGACCGTAGGACCGACTCCGCGCTGCCAAAGCGCCTACCCTTGCTCCAGCACGGCCGTTGTTCCCGCGAAAGGTGCGACGGCGGCAGTAGGCCTAGGCACGAAGTAACGGCGGCATGACTCTGTTCGGCTGCTGGCGGAGACCACATTCTTCGGGCTGATTTGGTGCCGCGAGAGGCGATACATTAGAAGCGGCCGCCGACGCCGCCGCAACCACAAAGCGACAACGCTTACACGCAACAACCGCCGTGTCCCATCTCTCAAGACCCTGCTCCGTCCCGCCGAGCCTCTTCCTCGCGCAACCACTCGTGACTTGTACCGAATCAGGCCAATGGGAGAGCTGGACTGGGATAAACGGACTCGAAACGATGACGTCACGCCCTGGCCTGGAGCAGCACATCGCGGTGGTGTTGCTCCGATCTCGCTTGCATCGCGAGCACCTCGGACGTCCGCGCATATCGCAGGCGGTTCGAGGTGGCGGTTGGTGCTGGAGCAGGGAAGCGGGTTTCGGTGCGCGGTCTGTATTCGATTAGAGCGGCCGATCCGTACTGCGTGCGTCGACGGCAATCGGCGAACAGTCGCCGTCGTAAAGTAGCCGGCAGCTCGAACGTATACACGCACTCGCCATCCTCCTAACGGACTTACATGCACTATATTATCCTTCGGAGTGCGCGCTCGCAACAGTATTAAATCCTCTGCGCGTCTCGTGGGAAGGTTGAAGTTTTTCTAAGATAGTGATAAATGTAACGTA